>NW_026993644.1:0-11152 GCF_028769735.1 Zonotrichia leucophrys gambelii
ATTTTAATGAAAAAGAGGTTTTTTGGGATTCAATTTCTTCTTTACTGACTTTGATGGTTTTATGTTGGTTTTTTATATGTTTGCATTTTGTTTTTCTTTTACTCAAGGGAGGATTGAAGTACTGAAAGGATTAACACCTGACCTGTCAGTAGCTTGTGGTTGAAGTTGTGGTTGGGTTAGGATTGGTTTTATGGTTCATTTCTGTGGGGTTTTTTGTTTAATTTTAGTTGTAGGGTTAAATTTGTGTGAGTTGTAGGTTGTAGGAGTTTTTTGTTTTAATTGTCTTGGGGGGAGGGGACTTGATGGTAAGATTTTAATAGCTGTGATTGGCTTTGTTCTGGTTAGGGGTTTGTAGCCTCTCTTGTTTTCCTGTTTGGTAGTTGTTGGGGTTTGGTTTGTTTAGAATACGGCCGATTGCGGGTGGGGGGGGACAGCCTGGGGAGGTGGGAAGGGGCTCAGTCCATGGCAGAGTTGCTTGGTTTGGTTTGGTTTGGTTTGGCTGAGTTTGGTTGAGATGGGGGCCGGGGCCAGAGCCTGCTGCTTCTTTGTTGACTGGAAAAGAAGGAGGAGGCTCCTGGGTTTTTCATCTTTAACATATGTGTTTCACAGAGGCGTGTTCAGTATCTTAGTGGTTTAATAGACTTTCAGTTTCACAAAAATTTTGTATTACTTTTTAAAATTCTTCTCATGTCAAACTACGACGGACATTCAACCAACAAAAAACTCTTCTCAAATCATTGACTTGGCCCTTTCAACTTCACAAACTTTACGCCTGTTCAATTTAATGTTAATCAAAATTTGCAAGAGAAACAGAAGAAGTAGACACCGAAAGAGAGAAAGATAAAAAAGATACAGAGAGGCACACACAGAGCTACCAACTCCTAGATTCCAGCACTGTTCAGACGGAAATTCCAAGAGGAAGCAGGGTAAAGATGTGTGCTTGCCTTGTGGTCAGCCTTCAATACCCCTTGGTCCTCCTGGGCCCTTCCCTCAGATGGGAATTGGGCTCATTTGGTCCCTCAGGAGCTGGGCTGGGGTCTCCAGAGGTGGCTGTGGAGCATTGCCTGTGCTGTGCCAGGGACTGGCAGCCACTGCTGGGTTGGGATAGAGGCTCTGGGGGGATTGGGGTTCCAGGGCAGGGCAGGGCTGGGGTTCCAGGGCAGGGCAAGGCTGGACCTGCCCCTTCCTCCCTCACACACAAAATGTTTTCAGCCAACAATCTCCTCCAGTCTGTCACAACAGGGAATGTTGGAGGTGGAATCCAAATTTGCCCATGGGCAGCTGGATAAGAAGGACAAGTCTTTTCCATAGCACAGAGCCCCAGTGTTTGGAAGGCAGGTGAGAGCCTCACTAGGCCAAGGCCAGCCAGACTTGTCAGGAATGGCAGATTTTGTCTGGGAGCAGTCTTTGCACATAGGGAATTTTGGAGGTGGAACCCCAGTCTCAGCCTTGGGTTCCTGGAGAAGCAAGACAGTTCTTTCCCAAAGGAAAGAGACCACAGAGCCTTCCCCAGTGCTTTGGGGACAGATGAGACGTGACCCTTTATTACCAGCCAGACTTGTCCTGGCAATATTCCCATGCGAACAATCCCTGGATATATGGACATTTGGAGGTGAAATCCCAATTCTGGCTATGGGTGCCCGGAGAAGAAAAAGAGTTCTTTTCCATAGGAAGGAAAGCACAGAGCCACAGTGCTTCAGCAGCAGATGAGGAGAGACCCTCAACATGCCGAGGTCAGCTGGATCAGTGTAGGGGACCCTAGGAGGCCAAACCAGCCAGATCTGTTCTGTGTTCCCTTGGTTTTGTGGGGCCCCATAGTGTTACAATGGTGCCTTCGATCCATGAGGCCCCACAGTGCCACAATGGTGACTTGTTTCCATGGGGTCCAGCAGTATCACAATGGACCCTTTGTTTTGATGGGGTCCCACAATGTCACAATGGACCCTAGGTTCCATAAGGCCCCACAGTTTCACAATGGTCCCCATGATTCCACGAGTCCTTGCAGTGTCACAATGGTCTCCATGGTTCCATAGGCCCCACAATGTCATGTGACTCCTCTATTCCATGAGCCCTGCAATGTCACAATGGACTTTTGGACCCTGGGGGTTTGCAGTGTCACAATGGTTCCTTTGGCTCCAGAGTGCCACAATGGACATTGATGACTGGACGCCCCTCTGTGTCACAATGGACCTTTGGTTCCATGCACCCCAGCAGCATCACAATGAGCCCTTGGTTCAATGGGTTTCCACAATGTCACCATGGTCACTTGGTTCCATGCAACCCTGCAGTGTGACAATGGTCTCCTTTGGTTCCCAGTGTCACAATGGACCCCTGATGACACAAGGTGTTGGGAATTTAGCTGACTAGAGACTGAAAAAGTACAAGACCGTGGCTAATTCCAAGTCCTGCACCTGTAAGACAGCGTGTCCTTGGGCCTAGCTGAGTATGATAACGGAGTGGACAGAGACATGTGAAAAGTAGAGAACGTAGGCCCAAAGGAATGAGGAAGAGTTGATGGTGTAGTTTAACCAATAGATCACTTGGCTTACAGAATATTCATAAGCTTATTATTTGCTGTATAAGTGTTTGATGCTTTCTTCAATAAACTGGGCCTGTGATGAACCATCTGGTGTCCTAATCTCCTTCCTTCGACAAATGGTGACCCCGAAGGTTGACCTCCCCGTCTCGCACTAAAAGAGAAAAGGGGGAGGATGTGCCATGGTCAAGGAAGTTGGAGTTGGGTCCTGAGCAGCCAGAACGGTGCCAGAATTTTGAGGAGCACCCTCGGGGTTCACATCGGTGACCCGAGCCATACGTGCTGCCGGAAGCCTGAAAAGCTGCAAGAGCGCGCTCACGAATAGGTATGGAAAGGCAAGCAGCATATGATTTATTCACCGCGTATCTAGAAAGGCGAGGGGCAAAGGGGATAGATTTAAAAAAGGAGCTACCAGGGTTGTTAGCCTACGGCTATGCTAAAGAGGTTTTCCTTAACCCACATACGGTCCATGAACTCTCAGAATGGAGAAAATTTGGGGATATACTATGGGAAGTGGTGTTAGAAGATGATAAGACAGAAAAGAAATTGGGCAAGCCATGGCGGGTGGTGCACAATACACTGCTTCAGCATGTCTCTGAGCGCAAGGCAGCAGCCACGGCTCGGAGCGTCTGCGGGGCTGTGGCGCTCAGAACTCGGCATGGGCGCTGCGCCATGGAGAGCAGCTGCGGCGAGCGGCCGCCTGAGATGCTGCGCTGTAGTGGTGGTAGTGGAGGCAGCCGTGGGGGAAGCGGAGCCGCCGCGGGAGGAGTGACCCGCACTGCCACAGGTGCAGCGCTGGGTGCGGCGCATGCTGTGATTCAGGCTGCCGGCAAGTCTCATGAAACAAGAAGCCCAGCGCGGGGAGGTCGCCCGCTCCGACACAAGCGGCGCAGGACCAGAGCGCTTTTCCAGTGCTAGCCCTTCTTCCTCCAGCCTGCGGCCGGCAAAAAGCTTCAGTTTTAGACCTAACAGCCGTAATAAATGTGACTCTTGTCAACAAAAGAAAATATCCCTACTGCAATTAAGAAACCAGTGATAATAAACAAGCGACATCAAGGAGCATTACTATCAAGACATTACTCGCCTAAGTTAAAAAGACTTTTTGTTCTTCCTGGCAGACACTGTGAAACAGAAATCAGCGTAGTGAATGCGTGGGTTAAATTTCAGCCGATTTGGCTTAGCATCCGTTATGCTGCCTTAGAATCACCTGTATTAACATCGACTTTAAACATCAGAAGCACAGATAACTCAGTCGGTGGAACATCAAACTCTGAAATTGTGTTTTGAAACATTTAAAAATGTTAAAGATATGTTAAAGCGATTGTATAAGTAAGATGTAATGAGTGTGCTTTTTGTATTCTTTGAGCTTTGCTTGGACGTGGTAAAGGCAAAAGCAAGCACTGAATTCAAAAGAATTTTTCCACAGCTATACCTTGAACAAACTCCTTATGTTTAAGTGAATTCAACTGTAAAAATGCTGTAGCAAGCACATGAAGAAAGTTGTTTTAGCTTAGTATTTTAGAGTCAGGCCTGTAAGTAAGTTATAGTAAATGCTATATTCTATTTCTATAGTAAGTTCTATCTGTTGCTAAGTAGTTTAAGTTAAAATTTCTATTAAGTGCCATTAAATGTTAAATACTGTTAAGGTTAAGTTTTGTTAAGTTTATCTCCTGTTAGGTTAAAGTGCTGTTCAGTTTAATTTCTTTAAAGTTTAAATGTTATTAAGTTTAAGTGAAGTTAGATTCTGTTAAGTTTGAGTAGAGATGGGTTTAAGTGATGTTAAGTTCTGTTAAGTTTAAATATTTTAAGTATTTTAAGTCTAAGTGCTGTTAAGTTTAAGTGATGTTAGATAGATTTATGCTTTTATGATAGGCGTTTATTTTATGACTTGTGTGCAAGGTGTTGTCGTGAACATCAGAGAAACTTGTCCTGGGTTGACTATATGATGCTTTTATCCCCAATCGTCTCATTCTGTTTATGTTGAATAATAATAAGTTTTGTACCTTTAAGAGTGTTACAGAGAGTGAAGGGGGAGAGAGAAGAAGCGCGCAGTTTGTTTTTCAGACACTGCACTCACTCCTCCACATTCCTGCTCCTGACTGTGTTGTCTGCGGACAGACAGCGGGACAGAGAGCTCTTTTTTTGCTTTTTAGTTAGTGTTAGCTAGCTGAGGCAAAGAAGTTCCCTGGACTGTTTTTTCCCTTTTTCTTTGGACCTCTTGGAACTGCTCTGGACTGAACACCCAGGAGAGCACCGGCAGCTGCAGCTGTGGCCCACCGGGCCGGCCCTGGCCTGCGACAATTCCAGCACTGAGAGACTGATCAGAGACTGAGTGAGCTGCTGCTTGAACCCGGGGTTTTCTCAGTTTGTCATCTCTTTTAGAGTGGCAAGGGGTCTCATTGGTTTGATACTGTTTTGGTCGTATTGTTTAATAAACAGGGGGTTTTTTCCACCTTTCTCCAAGGAGGTATTTTTCTTTCCTCCCGGACCAGTTGAGGGGGGAGGGGCCGATTGGATCTGCTTTTCCCACCGGAGCTCCTTTGGGGGGATTCTTCCCCAAACTTGCTCTAAACCTGGACAAATACATGAATTGGCGCCCAACGTGGGGCTGGAAAATGTGGAAAAAAGCCCTATTAATTGTGTGTCTGTTGTTGTTAAAGCAGTTAGTAGACATGATGCTTGGACCCCTGATGTCTCTGGTTGTGAAAGCCTCTGTATGGCTCTGGGCTCTAGACCTTTTTGAGGTTTCAATACCTTTCTGGTCATTAGGATTATTGTCCTTAACAAGTAATTTTTACGGTAGAGGGGTACGGATTGGAATAGCTGTTGTGCTGGCCCTGGTGATAATGATTTATAAAGCGTTCAAAAAGATACTGACCTCTGTTTACAGCATGTATGGTTTATGGTTTCTTCATCCTACCCTGCATCCCAATTCCAGTGGTATGTTTTGGGAATTTATTAGTAACTATACTCAGTCTGTTAGAGGTGGAGCTAAGAATGAGACTTTCCAGCCTTCCCTTTCCCTCTTCTCCTTTGGATCGGTTATGTCACTTTTTGAGAATGTTCAGTTTCCCCTGAATGTTAAAGAGACCATCTTTCTGGTATTTAATTTGGTAAGTCTTCTCTATATGGTCTGCAGCTTCTCTAGATTGAGGGCTGAGATTTCTAGACGGGCTGATGAGACCCCTGACTCAGGAGTAAACCCTGGTGTGGAAAATCCTAAGTGGTGTGGGAAATGGGAGGATATGGGCGAAATCCTGAAGGAATTCTCTGACCCTATAGTGTGGGATTTTCCCCATGAACAAATTCAGAACCCAGCTGAGGTGGGGAAATATCTGAAAGAGAAGTACCAGGATGAGCCTAAGGAGAGGAAGGTCATTGCAGTGAGCTGGGCCCTGGCATATGCTTATCGCACACTGCTAGATACTCTAGGGCAGCAGACAGAGGCAGGGGGGCAGGGAGATAAATCAGCAACTGTCCCGGTGACTCGGGCTGTAGCTAACACTCCAGGCTCGAAGCCAGCAGCCAAACCCATGGCTGTTGCTACCAGCACTAGAAGTGGGAAATGCACAGCCAAGACCAATCGACCAGTGGATGATGATGATGATGATGATGAAGGAGAAGGAACCTCAGTGCCCCCTGACGTAAAGTCAGGAGTCAAAGCAGCAGATGCAAGATCAGATGCCAATACTGAGTCCTTCTCCCTGAAGGACCTTCGTGGCCTACGGAAGGATTACACTCGAAGGTCTGATGAATCCATAATTAGTTGGCTGGTCCGTCTCTGGGATGCTGCAGGCGAGGCTACCGTTTTGGATGGCACTGAAGCCAGGCATTTGGGATCCCTGTCACAGGATACTGTCATAGACCAAGGAATGATGAGGGGGGCTAACTCTCAGAGCCTCTGGGAACGAGTCCTAAGAAGTGTAGCAGAAAGATACCTGTGTGCAGATGATCTCTATATGCAGCAGACTCAGTGGAAGACAATAGAGCAAGGGATCCAACGCCTGAGAGAAATGGCCGTGGTTGAGATTATCTTCTCAGATGATGTAACAACTAGGAACCCAGACTTAGTACCATGCACGTCTGTGATGTGGCGAAAACTCGTACGACTCGGGCCACAAGAATATGCCTCTGCCTTAGCCATCATGAAGAGGGATGAGAGGGGTGAGACTGTGCTTGACATGGCAAGGAAGCTCCGAGCATATGCAGATGCTGTACATGGCCCAACACATGCCAGAATCGCGGCGGTGGAAACACGTCTTCAAAAATTAGAGGACAAGATAGAGGAGGGTCACAAGAAACTGAGGGAGGAGATTAAAGAGAGCTTTCTCCAAATCTCGGCGGTACAGATCAGAGGTTCTGGTACCCAACGCAGACGTTCCCCAGACGGCGAGAGAAGGTACATCCCACGAGCTGAGCTGTGGTTCTATTTGCGTGATTGTGGAGAAGACATGAGGAGATGGCATAGACAACCTACCTCTGCTCTGGCACAACGGGTGAGACAACTGAAGATTCAGAGAGGAAGTTCCAAAAGGGAAGCAGCTCCAGTGGCCAGTAACCGAACTGTCACATATGATGATAATGACAATATTTTTGATCCCCTTGAAGGAACCTCCAAGACATATGCCCAGGGAAAGAAGGATAACCAGGCTTAGAGGGGCCCTGCCTCTAGCCAGGTAGAGGCTGGGGAAAACCGTGTTTTTTGGACTGTGTGGATTCGTTGGCCTGGCACATATGAACCACAAGAATACAAAGCTTTGGTTGACACTGGTGCACAATGCACATTAATCCCATCAAGACATGTGGGGACAGAGTCTGTTTCTATTGCTGGTGTGACAGGGGGATCACAGGATTTTACTTTGGTAGAAGCTGAGGTGAGCCTGACTGGAAATGAGTGGAAGAAACACTCTATTGTGACTGGCCCAGAGGCCCCATGTATTTTGGGCATAGACTACCTTCGAAGTGGGTATTTCAAAGACCCAAAGGGACTCAGATGGGCATTTGGAATAGCTGCTGTAGAGACAGAGGGTGTCAAGCAGTTGAACAGCTTGCCTGGACTGTCAGACAGCCCATCTGCAGTAGGTCTCCTGAAGGTGGAAGAGCAACGAGTGCCAATTGCCACCTCAACAGTGCACCGCCGACAGTACCGAACGAATCAAGATGCTGTGATCCCCATCCATAAGATGATCCGAGAGCTGGAGAGGCAAGGGGTGGTCAGCAAGACCCACTCACCCTTCAACAGCCCCATCTGGCCTGTGCGAAAATCTGAAGGAGAATGGAGATTGACTGTGGACTATCGTGCATTGAATGAAGTGACCCCACCCCTGAGCGCTGCTGTGCCGGACATGCTGGAACTCCAGTACGAGCTGGAGTCCAAGGCAGCAAGGTGGTACGCCACTATAGACATTGCCAATGCATTTTTCTCCATTCCTCTGGCAGCAGAATGCAGGCCTCAGTTTGCTTTCACCTGGAGAGGTGTGCAGTACACCTGGAACCGATTGCCCCAGGGGTGGAAGCACAGCCCCACCATCTGCCATGGACTGATCCAGGCTGCACTGGAAAAGGGTGAGGCTCCAGAACATTTGCAATATATTGATGACATCATTGTGTGGGGGAAGACAGCAGCAGAGGTGTTCGAGAAAGGGGAGAAAATTATCCAGATTCTTCTAAAAGCTGGCTTCGCCATCAAGAAGAACAAAGTCAAGGGACCTGCTCAAGAGATCCAGTTTCTGGGAGTGAAGTGGCAAGACGGACGGCGTCAGATTCCCACCGATGTCATCAACAAGATCACAGCAATGTCTCCACCCACCAATAAGAAAGAGACACAAGCTTTCCTAGGCGCCATAGGTTTTTGGAGGATGCATATTCCCGAATACAGTCAGATCGTGAGCCCTCTCTACCTGGTCACCCGTAAGAAGAACACTTTCCACTGGGGCCCAGAGCAGCAACAAGCCTTTGCACAGATCAAGCAGGAGATTGCTCATGCAGTAGCCCTTGGCCCAGTCAGGACAGGACCAGAGGTGAAGAATGTGCTCTACTCTGCAGCCGGGAACCATGGCTTGTCCTGGAGCCTTTGGCAGAAGGTGCCTGAGGAGACTCGGGGTCGACCACTGGGATTTTGGAGTCGAAGCTACAGAGGGTCTGAAGCCAACTATACTCCAACAGAGAAAGAAATCCTGGCTGCCTATGAAGGAGTCCAGGCTGCTTCGGAGGTAATAGGCACTGAAGCACAACTCCTCCTGGCACCCCGACTACCCGTGCTGGGGTGGATGTTCAAAGGCAAGGTTCCTTCCACTCACCATGCCACCAGTGCTACATGGAGCAAGTGGATTGCTCTCATCACTCAGCGCGCCCATATAGGTAAACTGAATCGCCCTGGGATTTTGGAGGTCATTACAAATTGGCCCGAAGGTGAAAACTTTGGTCTCTCTGATGAAGGGGAACAAGAAGAGACACGAGCTGAAGAAGCTCCACCATACAACCAACTGCCAGCAGAAGATACACAATACGCTCTCTTTACTGATGGGTCGTGCCGCATTGTGGGAATGAACCGGAAGTGGAAAGCAGCTGTATGGAGCCCCACACGGCAGGTGGCAGAGGCCACTGAAGGAGAAGGTGGATCAAGCCAACTTGCTGAACTCAAAGCTGTTCAACTGGCCCTGGACATTGCTGAGAGAGAGAAGTGGCCAAAGCTCTACCTTTATACTGATTCATGGATGGTAGCCAATGCTCTGTGGGGATGGCTGGAGAGGTGGAAAAAGGCTAACTGGCAACATAGAGGAAAGCCAATTTGGGCTGCTGAAGAGTGGAAAGACATTGCTACCAGGGTAGGGAAGCTGCCTGTGAAGGTCCGCCATGTAGATGCCCATGTACCCAAGAGTAGAGCTAATGAGGAGCACCAAAACAATGATCAGGTAGACCAAGCCGCAAAGATAGGGGTGTCCAAAATAGACCTAGATTGGGAACATAAAGGAGAGTTATTCTTAGCTCGGTGGGCCCATGATGCCTCAGGCCACCAGGGCAGAGATGCCACCTATAAGTGGGCACGAGACCGAGGGGTGGATCTAACCATGGACAGTATCTCTCAGGTTATCCATGACTGTGAGACGTGTGCCGCCATCAAGCAGGCCAAGCGACTGAAGCCCCTCTGGTACGGTGGGCGGTGGTCCAAGTACAAGTATGGGGAGGCCTGGCAGATTGACTACATCACACTGCCCCAGACACGCCAGGGCAAGCGCTACGTGCTGACCATGGTGGAGGCCACCACTGGATGGCTGGAAACCTACCCTGTGCCTCATGCTACAGCCCGGAACACCATCCTGGGCCTGGAAAAGCAAGTTCTGTGGAGACATGGCACCCCTGAGAGGATTGAGTCAGACAATGGGACTCATTTCAAGAACAGCCTTGTCAACACCTGGGCTAGGGAACATGGCATTGAGTGGGTGTACCATATCCCCTGCCATGCACCAGCTGCAGGCAAAGTGGAGAGGTACAATGGACTGTTAAAAACCACATTGAAAGCATTAGGTGGGGGATCTTTCAAGAACTGGGATCAGCATCTGGCAAAAGCCACCTGGTTAGTTAACACCCGAGGCTCTACTAACCGAGTCGGCCCTGCCCAATCTGAGCCTTTGCAGAGAGTAGATGGAGACAAAGTCCCAGTGGTACATGTCAGAGGTTTGTTAGGGAAGACTGTGTGGATCAATTCTGCCTCGAGTACAGACAAACCCATTCGTGGGGTTGTCTTTGCTCAGGGACCAGGTTGCACGTGGTGGATAATGCAAAAAGATGGAAGAACACGATGTGTACCTCAGGGAGACCTGATTGTTGGATAAAACCTGTATAAATATCACTGTTTCCTGAATGTTATTACCATTGTCTGTGTATAGTTGTATAATGGATGTATCATGTATGTACTTGTAGAGTTAGAATTTATATTAGTTTTAGTAGTAAGCAGACGATATGGGGATAAGGGGTGGAATGTCCTGGGTTGACTATATGATGCTTTTATCCCCAATCGTCTCATTCTGTTTATGTTGAATAATAATAAGTTTTGTACCTTTAAGAGTGTTACAGAGAGTGAAGGGGGAGAGAGAAGAAGCGCGCAGTTTGTTTTTCAGACACTGCACTCACTCCTCCACATTCCTGCTCCTGACTGTGTTGTCTGCGGACAGACAGCGGGACAGAGAGCTCTTTTTTTGCTTTTTAGTTAGTGTTAGCTAGCTGAGGCAAAGAAGTTCCCTGGACTGTTTTTTCCCTTTTTCTTTGGACCTCTTGGAACTGCTCTGGACTGAACACCCAGGAGAGCACCGGCAGCTGCAGCTGTGGCCCACCGGGCCGACCCTGGCCTGCGACAATTCCAGCACTGAGAGACTGATCAGAGACTGAGTGAGCTGCTGCTTGAACCCGGGGTTTTCTCAGTTTGTCATCTCTTTTAGAGTGGCAAGGGGTCTCATTGGTTTGATACTGTTTTGGTCGTATTGTTTAATAAACAGGGGGTTTTTTCCACCTTTCTCCAAGGAGGTATTTTTCTTTCCTCCCGGACCAGTTGAGGGGGGAGGGGCCGATTGGATCTGCTTTTCCCACCGGAGCTCCTTTGGGGGGATTCTTCCCAAA
>NW_026993645.1:0-11143 GCF_028769735.1 Zonotrichia leucophrys gambelii
AACCGGAAGTGGAAAGTAGCCATAGGACCCCACTCAAGGTTGCACAAGCACCGAAGGAAAGGTGGATCAATCAATTTGTGAAACTCAAGTGTTCAGCTGGCCCTGGACATTGTAAAGGAGAGAAGTGCCAAAGCCTACCTCTACACTGATTCATGGATGGTGGCCAATGCTCTGTGGGGATGGCTGGAGAGGTGGAAAGGGTAACTGGCAGCGTAGAGGAAAACCAATTTGGGCTGAGAGAGTGGAAAGACATGCTTCCAGGGTGGGGAGGCTACCTGTGAAGGTCTACCACTAGATGCTCTGCCCCAAAATTGGGCTAAGGGGGAAACCAAAACAACGAAAAGGGGTAGATAGGTACAAAAATGGGAGGTGTCAAAGATAACGAATTGGAATAAGGGAAGTTTTTCCTACTTGATGGGCCCATGATCCTCAGCCATAGGCAGGGATGCCACCTATAAGGGGCATGAGACCCAGGGATGGATTTCTCGGGTTATCCAGACTGTGAGACACGTGTGAGATCAAGCAGGCCCGTGGGTAAAGCCCGCTGGCTTTACTTGGTACGGTGGGCGCTGGTCCAAGTAAAGTATGGGGAGGCCTGGCGATTGACTTCATCCCGCTGCCCCAGACATGCCAGGGCAAACACTGTGTGCTGACCATGGTGGATGCCACCACTGAATGGTTGGAGACCCAACCCTTTGCCTCACGTCACGCCTGGAAACACCATCCTGGGTCTGGAAAAGCAAATCCTGTGGAGCATGGCAACCCCTGAGAGAATTGAGTCAGACAATGGGACTCATTTCAAGAATGGCCTTATCAACACCTGGCCAGGGAACCAGCATTGAATGGATCCATCATATCCCCTATCATGCACCAGCTGCCAGGAAAGTTGAACATGCAATGGACTGCTTAAGACTACCCTGAAGGCACTTGGGGGGGGAACTTTTAGAAATTGGGAAGTGAACTTAGCAAAAGCCCCTGGATGTTCAACACCTGAGGGTCCATCAATCAAGCTGGTGCTGCCCAGTCTGAACCCCTGAACGCAGCGTATGGAGACAAAGTCCCTGTTCTACAGATGAAAGGTATTTTAGGAAAGACTGTTTGGATTTATCCCACCTCAGGCAAAGACAACCCCATCTGTGGGATTGTTTTTGCTCAAAGACCTGGTTACACTTGGTGGGTAATGCAGAAAGATGGAGAAAGCCGTTGTGTACCACAGGGAAACCTAGTCTTAAGTGAGAACTGGTGGAAGGTTTTATTGCGATGCAGATGGGAAATAGAATAAGGGGTGGATAATGTCCTGGATTTGCAAGGCAATGTGTGTGTTCTCTGTTCCCATCTGTTAGAGGTGTTGCAGTTATCTTCTGTTAATTGGGAAGTTTTCTTTATCTCTTCCACAAAACAATCTTCCCTCTGGGATGACATCTGCTGTTAATGAGGCCATTGAGTGTCACTGCATGACTGATCAAAATTACAGCATCCCATTGTGAGATGCCCCCAGAGGGAGGAGCCAAGCGTCCCTAACTGGATATAGTCTGAGATTTTGGGACACCAAACAGCCTTTTCCACTGGATTCCCAGAGGACCAGCTGCCTTTTCCATTGGATTCCCAGAGGAAGACCAGGCTCATCTACACCACCACTGGATCTTAGAGGAAGGCTACATCCTTTACAGGATCACTGCTTCAACAGAACCACATCTACCACTTCAGAGGACTTCAGCCACCATTTCACTTGGACTGCTACCAAACCCTGACCAACATGGTGTCAGGTCATATTCTGACTCTATCAGTACTGTTTTGTATTTACTGCACTGTTTATTGTTAATTTTCTTCCCTAACAAAGAACTATTAATCCTGATCCAATATCTTTGCCTGAGACCCCCCATGCAATTTCAAAATTATAAAAATTTGGAGGGAAGGGGGTTTGCATTTTCCATTTTAACGGAGGCTTCTGCCTTCCTTAGCGCACAACTGTCTTTTTAAACCAAGATATTAACCTTAGGGAAAATTGAAAAATAATGCACTCCACACTCAGTTAGAAGTGTCCTAAGCCCAAAAGGCTGAGAAAAAGGCTCACTGATTCTGTGTGTTAAATTATGGAGCCATCTTAATAGATAATGATTAGAGGTAATTTGTGATAACCAACTCAACCCGGTCCAGTTTTTGTATGGAGAACCCTGAGGAACTAATAAATAATTACCTAGAGGTTATAAACTATCAAACTCTAGTAAGAGAGGACCTAACAGACCAACCACTCCAAGAGGAAAACAATTGTACATCGATGGATCTTCACGGGTAATAAAGGGGCACAGGGTATTGGAGTACGCTATAGTGGATGAAGGGTTGGTAGCCATAGAAAAGAGAAAGTTACCTTCCAACTGGTCAGCCCAAGCGTGTGAGTTATATGCCTAAAGGGAGCTCTGGAAATATTAGCACAGTAAAAGGGGAACAATATATACAGACTGAAAAAATGCTTTTGGAATACTGCATACCTTTGGAAAAATTTGGGAAGAGAGTGGGCTATTAAATTCAAGGGGAAAGGGACTGATTCACAAAAAAATTCCTTTTAGAAGAGTTAGAAACCTTACAATTACCAGACGAAGTAGCAGTGGTGTATGTTAAAGGACATAAAAAGGGCAACTCAGGAGAGCAAGAGAAACAATTAGACTGATCTAGAGGCTAAAATGCAATTGAATCAGAGACAAAAAAACTAATAATAGTATTAACGCCCATGAGAGTAAAGCAAAAAGTCCCTGTATTCAGTGGGACAGAAAAGGAAGAACTCCTTAAAAGAGGAGCTAAGAAAGATAAAAAAAAGGGAAGTTGGAGATTAGCAGATGGAGGCAAATGTTGAATAAACTCCTGCCCAGGAAAATGCTAGTAAGGCATACATGGAACAACACATTGGGGTACACAAGCGCTAAGTGATCAATTTCTAAGGAATTTGGGATGCAAAGGAATTTTCAGAATAGCTAAGCAAGTAACTGAAGGATGTGTGATATGTCAACAGTGAATAAGAAAATCATGAAGAAAACACCCAGAAGAGGGTGACAACTGTGGAGAGCTTTAATGTGGAGAGCTTTATTAATAGTTGGTTAGCTGAGAAAAGGCCATGCTGACATATTGCCACTGGTCAAGCTGAGAAATCAGCAGTCAGCAAGCTGAAAGGAGATGTCAGCAGCTTGCAATCAGTGGCCTTGCTGGCAACATGAGAAGGGAGTAGAGATTAGTCCTGAATATCTCCTAAGAATATGTAGAAAGTATCAAAAGTAGGACCATAGGAATGTAAAAGTAGGTGTAACTGCTGATATGTAACTAACCAATCCTGAGCTCAACTTTTGCAATATGCATGAAGTTAATTACGAACTGTATTTAACCCGCTGTGCTGATCAATAAAATTGGGCCTGTGATGATCAACTGATGTCCTGGTCTCCTTCCGTCGACAAATGGTGGAGAATGCGGGCAAAAACGCTGCGGGCAACGATGCGGCAACGTTAAACCCCTGTCCTTTTTTCTCGGATTACAAAGAAAAAAGGGAACTCGCCACGGTCCGGAAGTTGGGTGAGGGTCCTTGCAGCGGGACGGTGCCGGATTATTTACAAAGACTGGATTATTTATAAAAAGCACCCTTGAGGATCGCTCAAGCCTCTACGTGCCGCCGAAGTCTGGAGCTGCATACAGTGCGCACTGAATAGGTATGGATAGGCAAGCGGCATATGATTTATTCTCCTCATATTTAGAAAAGCGAGGGGTAAAAGAGATAGATTTAAAAAAGGAATTACCGGGGTTGTTAGCTTATGGTCATTCTATAGGTATGTTTACTAACCCACATACAGTACATGAGCTTTCAGAGTGGAAAAATTTTGGAGAGGTGTTAATGGACTCTGTGTTAGATGGGGATAAATCAGCTAAAAAGTTTGGGAAATTATGGCGGGTGGTGTATAATGCATTGCTTCAGCAGGTCTCTGAGAGAAAGGCAGCAGAAAGGGCTACAGAAGCTCATAAGAGGAATATAGGATATGGTCGTGAGGATGATCCCTTGGCACCTTCTGTAACTAAGATACTTATGCCTAAAAATCCCCAGCATAGTGGTGTTGAGGACATGCCTTTAGAAAGTGCGGAACCGTCTGCACCTCCCTTGTCTGAGGGGGAAGGCGAGCCGGGTGGGAGAGGTAAAAGCAAGCCAGCTTTGCCTCCACAGCCGGCTTCAGGCGGGTCGGATGGTGGGGGTGGCAAGCCAGCTCTGCCTCCGCCGCCGGCTTTGCCTCGCCGCTACCCCCGAGCAGGCCGGCTCCGGTTACAGCTCCAGTGGGGGGGCCCCTTCCCCCGCACGAGCCGGCTCTGCTCGAGCGTGCTCCGGTTTCAGCTTCGGCGGGAGGGGGGCTCCTTCCCCCGCGCGCGCCGGCTTTGCCTGAGCAAGCTCCGGTTGCAGCTGCGGGGGGGCTGCTTTCCCCGCGTGAGCCGGCTTCTTTCGGGCCGGCCCCGGCTTCACTGACAGCTCCAGCGGGGGGGTCGCTTCCCCCGCGCGAGCCAGCCTCTGCTTTACTGCCTTCCCAATGCGAAAACTCAGCGCCTGCACCAAAATGCCAGCAGCATAGCACCCCCAAAAGAGCCAGCTCCCATCCCAGGGCCACACCGTGATCTATGGGGGAAATGGCTAAACAAAGGAGGGAGGCTTGGTCTGCTTTGGCAAAAGAGGTGATGCAAATGGGAGATAGTGAAGCCGTATGTCATGGTTTGACCAGGAAGAAGTTGGGAATTTTGGGAAGCTGTGGTCAAACCAATGAAGGTTTTGGGTTTGAGACTGGCGTCCGGTGTGGCCAGGGGTTTGGACACACCTCCGAGAATACACAGGGTTAAAAGCAGGGCACTGCCTGGCATTTCCTCTTTGGACCTCGTGGGACGAGGAGTTCAGATCTCTCCCCCTCCGGCCCGCTGCTGCTGGGCGGGGGAGGGGCCAGCCATGCGGTAAGGCCTGGACAGAGATGGTGTTGAGGGGCTCCAAGGATGGAAGGGTGGGGGAGCCCCAAGAGACATCGGGCAGCCAGCCCCCCCTCCCCCCCCCCAGGAGAGCAGCCAGCAAGAAGGGGAGGAAGACTGCCCGGCCGCAGCGGCAGCGTGTGGGCAGCATGCGTGGGAGCCGTTCCGGGACCGACAGACAGAGACTGAAAACTTTTAACCCTTTCTTACATGATTGGGGCCTTGCGAAAATGCTAATCCTCCTCGAAGCTGAATAAGAAGGGAGATGAGAGATGATATGAGATAAGAACTTTGGCCCGGAGTTTGTGGAATGATTGGATGGGGAGAGATGATTTGGAGTGGCCTTTTGGCTGGACGTTTTCTTGTAGCCATGGACTCAGTTGTTCCTGTGACACAGACTGCATTTAGGGGGAGGCAGTGCCTCAAAACCAGGGGGGTTCATTTGTGAGGACCCCCGGCCCCAGGGGGTTGGAAATATATGGGGGGGCAGTTGTCCCAAAAGCAGAGACTGTGCCTTTTTGGAGTGAGACAAGGCATCCTTGAAAGACCACCCTAAAAGCAGCTCTGATCCATGTCTCGGTGGTGAGAGCACTGAGCATGGAAGGAACGTGTCACAAGCGGCAAATGGACTTTCCGGGCGGTGCCGGAGTGACAAGGAAGCATCCGGGATTTCAGTGTGTTTCCAGAAGCCTATGGAACAAGAAGGAACTCCGTTCCTCTTCATGAACTGCAGTTTGAGTATACTAAAGTGTCGTGCCGGGCTGGGCAGTTGGTATTTTTGAGAGAATGTATTGGATTGGGAAAGTCAGGGAGTGGGGAGGAGGAAAAGTGGTTTTTGTAAGGTTTTCAATTTTTTTTTCTTTTCCTTATAGTCTTTCCTATTTTTTTCCTGTAGTTTTAGGTAATAAAGTGTTATTTATGTTTAAGTTGGAGCCTGTTTTGCTTATTCCTGGTCACATCTCACAGCAGACACCAGGGTGAGGCATTTTCATGGGGGCACTGGCTCTGTGCCAGGCTCAAACCATGACACCGTAGAAGTAGCTTCTAGTCTTGCATGTCCGGTTACTTATACACCACAATATGATGCACAGGGGAATTTAAGGGCATAATGTGGCAGCATATTCTGCCTTAGATTGGAAGTTGTTAGCTCACTACGTTCTACAGTTAGTCAGTTTGGTGAAAAAAGTGAACCGTTAAGCAAATGTTAGATTATCTCTTTAACACACTCAGATTTTATGCCCAAAAGATTTAAAAGGGATAGTGCGTTTAATATTTACTCAGCATCAACAATTATTGTTTAATGCACTTTGGCAAGCATTAGTAAATGGAGTCAGTTGCTGTACAACGGCTCCGGGAGATCCATTGCATGGAGTGACAGTGGATGAACTTATGGGATTAGGAGCATTTCTGGTCAGAGGCACAATGATATTGGGACCAGATAAGCTTAGAGAGACTAAAATTTGGGTGCGACACGATAGATAAGGTTAAAGACCAGGGGATTACCAATTTAATGGGTATTAAGCAAGGAGAGAAGAATCATTTGGAAATTTTATCGATAGGGCGGCTGCTGTAAGTCGGGGGTGTGGAGACTACTTAAGGGGGCGATATTGAAGCAGTGTGCTTTGCAAAATAGTAATCCGCAACCCAAAAGTAATTATTTTTTGGGAGCAAATTGGACCATTGAGGAAGCATTAGAGAAATGGCATTAATCCCAAACTGCTTGGGCGGCATTTTAGTAGAGCTAAAAGGAGTTAGTTGGGGTTAAAAAAAGCGCAGAGTCTAACAGAATCAGGTGTTACTGTCAGAATCAGGGTAGTGCCCTTGCTCCTCTCCGAAGCGGTCATTCACGCAAGGAGGGTTCAAAGCCATTTCTCAAGTGTACCGGTTGGGCTCGGGGGACAACACGCCACCTGAGAGCAACTGGTGTATGGGTCAACACTGCCGATCCAGCTCCCAAACACCAACTTGTAACGGCGGCCCCGGGAAACTGTCAGCGAGGCGTTTCACGGGGGCCGCCCCAACCAATAGCTGCCGTGACACCAGGGACCCAGCCCAGCTGCCGCGACATCGCAGCTACCTCCTGCCTGCAACCCCAACAACAGGGACCTCGGTTTGACTTTTTCTGCCGCAATAGAAATAATAAAAATTTGACCAATTCCTGAGAAAATACCAAACGGAGTAAAGGGTCCTCTTTATTAAATGGACAAACATGTGGACATTAATTATTAGGACGCTCTTCTACAACTATGTTGGGATTATTTTTTTTTGCCTGGAGTTATTGATGCAAAATTTTACAGGGGAAATACAAATCATGGCTTACACCCTCTACCTCCAATTAAAATTGCAAAAGGACAACGATTGCACAATTGATACCACTATCACAAATGACCCTGGAATACAACCTTTTAAATAACAAGCACGGGATGAAAAAGGTTTTGGCTCCACGGGTGTTTCACTTTTAACTGTGGTTTAAAAAACCCAGACCAAACAAAAAGGTCCAGTTACTTATGGGCATGAAACATAACCCTTTTGGAATTGGATACAGGAGCAGATACCGCATTATTTCTCCAGAGGCATGGCCACAGCATTGGCCTCTATTCCCATCAGCAAACATGCTCACCGGAGTAGGAGGATTTACATTGGCAAGCAGGTCGCCTTCTTTGTCTGTGTCCATTGAGGATCAACAAATATCTGCTGTGTTTTCAATTGTGCAACTGCCTCCTACAGTCTCCTGCCTAATTGGAAGGGACATTTTAACACAACTGGGAGTGGTGTTAACCAATCAGCACCCTTTTTGGGGTAATTTTCCATTGCTTGGGCTTTCCCCCTTCCCCTCACCTGGAAAACAGATACACCAGTGATGGTTAAGCAATGGCCTCTAAAAGGGGAAAGCCATTTTGCATGCTCATGAATTAGTGGAGGAACAATATTCAAAGGACATTTACGAAATTTTCCCCGAGCCCCCGGAATACACCTATTTTTGTGATCAAAAGAAATCAGGGAAATATCGTTTAATACATGATTTGCGGGCTGTAAATGATCAAAAGGAACCTATGGGGGCCTTACAGCCTGGTCTTCCTAATCCAGCTATGATTCCAGAACACTGGCCACTCTTAATCGTCGACTTAAGGGACGGTTTCTTCACCATTGCCCTGCATCCTAATGATGCAAAAAGATTTGCCTTTACTTTACCAGCAATAAAACGTGGAGAACCAGATAAAAGATTTGAATGGATTTGTTTGCCACAGGGCATGCGGGAATTCCCCGACTTTATGTCAGCTTTATGTTGATGCAGCATTGCAGCCATTACGTCGCAGATGGCCCGCTACTTAATATTTCATTATAGGACGATACTTGTTTCACGCAACAACCATTTCCTTTTGGAGATTGACATTATTGAAATCCCTTTCTTCAATTCCTTGATATTGCTTCAAGAAAATTAAAACAAAGCCTGGAAATATTTGGGTGGACTTTGAGGACAAAAGTGATACTCAAAAATGGGTTACAATGGACATTTAAAACCACATGATGCCAGAAATTACTGGGGGATTACAGTGGCTAAAGCCTATTGTGGGAATACCGAAACATTTGTTAGAAAACCCGCGGCCCTTTTAAGGGGGGTTTACCCTATACCCCCGTATGCCCGACACAGGGGCATCGTTTTTCCTTGCAGAAATCAGTACTGTGTACAAAGGGGGTAAAAGTTTTTTTCGTCGACAACTCGACCCCCCTATTTTACCTTAAATCTGGAATAGCCCTTGCCACCTGCTTGGGCTCTCTCTCAAAAACAGGAAAAACGGGGGGGAACGGGGTTTGGGAAAGGTTGTCTCCACCAAATTCAGCATAAGAAAAAAATATTTCAAAATTGAACAATTGCTGCATTTTAAAAAAAAGGACGTCTCAGAACTCTTGAATGGATGGGAGAGAACCTGCTACCATTAGACGCCCATGGAAAAAAAAAACCCTTTGGGCTGGTACCGATTAACCAAAGGATTTTCAGGAACATTTTTGACATATCTGCAAAAGTGGTACCAGCAAATTATGCCTAGGTTTTGCAATGGATGACAGAATGGGAAATGGATACTCGACTCTTTAGAGAAAAATGCCCATTAAAAGGGGCTATTACAGCTTTTCAGATGCAGGAAAGAAGTCAAAGGGGTGCTGCGTCACTTTTCAAGAAAAAGGGCAATGGAAACATCAAAACATCACAGCGACCTGCGGATTTTACAAACTTTGAATTGTTGGGAGTATATGGGAGTATCCAACTTTCAGGGACCTTTAAATGTGGTTACAGACTCTATTATGTTGCAGGAGTACCAAACGAATAGAGGAAGCAGCAATTAAGGAAGTGAAAAATAAACGTTTGTATGAGTTGTTGGTACAATTAAGGAAACCTACGGGAAAAAAATGCAGCGTATTCTTGATTCATATCAGGAGCCATAAATGTTGAAGGTTTGGGAAAAGGGAAATGAACGTGCAAAAAATTGGTTACTCTACCCTTTGATAACTTTGTCCATTGATAAGCATACATTGGCCAGAGAAGCACATAGAGATTCACAAAATGCAAAAGGATTAGCAAAAAAATTTAAATTTAGTTTGTCAAACCAAAGTATTGTTGAGAAAGTCCAACATGTAGTTTCACAATAGGGAATAGGTTTAGGCATTGGAGTCAACCCTCGGGTTTAGAAATAAATGAGAAATGGCAAATGGATGTTAAAATATTGCCGTTTTGGTAAAGTCAAATTGTGACGTCACATAGACACGATTCATTCTATGGTACAGCTCAAGCAGGAGAAAAGCAACATTTATCGACCCTTTTAAAATTGTTTGCGCAGGGGTTTTTCCAAAAAGTTTAAAACAGAAAAACCCGGGTTTGGGATGCAAGTTAAAAAAATTTTTGAATCAGTGGTCGGTTAAGATGTAAGGGGATTCCCCACCCCCCCGGACAGGCAAAGGAAAGACAAAGGGGCCCCCCAACAATATTGAAAAACACGGATTTTAGAGTCCACAAGCAGTCGGCAAGGGGGTTTTTTGAATTAATCATTTATGATTTTTGGGGGAAAATGTCCCCCCCTGCAAACAAACATCTCCAAGGCGGGGCAGGAAAAAAGGGAAAAGAGGGCTGGGTTAGGTAAAGAACCCAGTACGGATTAGGGAAAAAACCCCAAAATGTTTTTATTGGGGGGAAAATTTGTGTTTCCTCACCCCGGGCCTCTGTGGGTGCCTGCAAGGGACAAACCGCTTGATCGCGTTTTGGGGAAACTTCACGGGGGAGGAAAAGGGCGACTGAAAAGAAACGCTTTTTTTTTTCACGACCTCTGATCGTAGGGGGACTCGGGTGGGCACAAGCCTGTCCCCCTACGTTGGGCAATCCGGAAAAATGGTTGATTTTGCAATCATTTCAACTTTTCTTTTTAAAAAATCCTCAAAGGAACATTGCTATCCTGTCACGACCCCCATTTTTGGGGGTTGGGTTCCCGCTTTTGGGGGGTTTTGTTTTAAAATTTTTTTTTTAGAACAATCGTTTTAAGTGGATTTGGGGTCACCCCTTTTTATTTTTACACGGAGGGAGAGAATTGGAAATTAATTAAGGGGCAAACAGGGTAAATCGTTTAAGCTTTACTTTTATGAATTTCCCGAACAAAAAAATTTTGTTTTTTGAGGGGAAATACAATGTTTTGAAGGAGAAAGAGATTCAGATAAATCGCGCATTTTCGTAAGGGGTTTTAAAAGTGTACCTTTAACACAGTGCCAATTTTGGCCCTTCACGGGGGTCCTGAAATGCACAGACCACTCATTGAAGAATTGCGAAATTGGTTTGGATGGCAGGACCAGTAAAATGGACACAAGTTTTTAAATAGATAAAAAAAAGGCAAAAAGGGGAAAACTACTTCCTTCAAACTTACTCACAAAAAAAGGTTTGTTTTGTTAATTCTTAATGCTGTAATAGGGAAGCAGTAGAAAAACACGTTTTAGTAGCCAAAAAAAAATTTTTGGGTAACACTTCTAAAAAATTTAACCCTCATCACTTTTTTGTCTTTGGGGGATCATAACCCATTTCGAAGGCCTTGGGACTTCCGGGATGGCTCCTGGGTTTTGCATTTGATAAAAAAACAGACCTTTTTATGCCTAGCATGTCAAAAAATTTAAATTGCCCCAGCAACAA
>NW_026993646.1:0-11117 GCF_028769735.1 Zonotrichia leucophrys gambelii
AGATTGCGGAGCACTCCATCAACAGGCCAACTCGCATGGCCACTTTCATCTGGGAACCATCCGCGCATCGTGGATTTTCGGAGCCAGCGGCCACTCCCAGCCACAGGCCCAAACACAAACACGGCCTTTTCCTGGAAGTAAAACGACCGCCCGTCATCTGGCTGGCAGATTGCAGGAGCCACTTGCCTCTATCAACAGCCCGACTTGCCTGTGCCATGTCATTGGGACCATCCGCTATGTGGATTTTCAGGAGCCAGCCGGCACTCGCCCAGCCAACATACGGCTTTCCCTGGAGTAACTGACCCCTCTCTGGGGATGAGCACTGTTACACGCCACTGCTGTGCCACCTTTATGGGACATGGTACGGTTTAAGCCAGCGCCATCCCCGGCCCACAACCCGCTTTTCTGGAAAATCTCCGCTCTGGCTGGCAATTGCAGGACCCTCTCTATCACGCACGCCGGGCCACTTTATTGGGAACATCGTTCTGGTTTTAGGAGCAGCGCCATCCACCAGGCCCAACCAACACGCCTTTCCTGAAGTAATGACTGCCGCATCTGGAGTTCAGGAGCATCTCTATCACCAGCGACTCACTGGTGCCACCTGTTGGACCTCCGGTATGTGGATTCAGGAGCCGCGGCTCCCCACCCAAAAACACGCTTTTCGGAAAAACACCTCTTGGTGAATTGCAGGCCTTTATAACCCCACTGACTGTGCATTCATCTGGACCTCTGCGTATCGTGATTTTCAGCACGCATCAGCACAGGCCAACAAACGGCTTCCCTGAGAATACTCTTGCAGATCAGGCATTCTCATCACACCCACTGGTGTGCACTTTTCTGGAACCACGCGTTGTGGATTTTCGGAGCGCGCACTCCAGCACGGCCCAAAAACACGGCCCTTTCCTGAAGAAAACACGCCCTTCTGGCTGGCAATTGCAGAACACTGTTATCAAACCAGCCCGACTGACTGGTGCACTTTATCTGGGACCATCCTGCGTATCGTGGATTTTCGGAGCCAGCGGCACTCCCAGCACAGCCCAACAAAAACGGCCCTTTCCTGAAGTAAACTGACCTGCCGTCATTGGTGAGATTGAGGCATCTCTTCACCCCCGATTGCTGGTGCCTGTCTGGGACATCGTATGGGATTTGAGCAGCGCACCCACAGCCAAACAATACGCTTTTCCTGGAATAACTGACTGTATTGTGGAATGCAGGAGCACTGTATCATCGCCATGCATGTGCACTTCATCTGGAACATCGGTATGTGATTTTCAGGAGCAGCGGCCACTCAGCACAGGCCCAAACAACACGGCCTTTCCTGGAAGAACTGACCCGCTTGGTGAATTGCGGGCACTTGTTATACACCGACTGCTGTGCCTTCTGGAACTCGGTATCGTGATTTTCGGAGCAGCGCCGCCAGGCCAAAAACGGCTTCTGGAAGAAGATCGTTTGGCTGAATTCAGGACATTCTCTATCATCAGCCCGAGCAGTGACTTTTGGCCCCAGCGTTGTGGATTTAGAACGCACTCAGCCACATCCAAACACACGGCTTCGGAAGAATGCTGCTCAGGCGCAATTGCAGGAGCCACTTGGTTATCAACCGCCACTGGACTGTGCCACTTTCATCTGGGAACCATCCTGCGTATCGTGGATTTTCAGGAGCAGCCGGCACTCCAGCCACAGGCCCAAAAAACACGGCCTTTTCCTGAAGTAAAATGACTTCCTCTTGGCTGGCAATTGCAGGAGCCACTTGCTTATCAACCGCCACTTGGCACTGGTGCCACTTTCATCTGGGAACATCTGCGTATCGTGGATTTTCAGGAGCCAGCCGGCCACTCCCAGCCACGGCCCCAAAACAACCACGGCCCTTTTCCTGGAAAAACACCGCCCCTGCTGCAGATTGAGCACTTCCTCTATCAAACCAGCCCGACGGACTGGTGCCACCTTTCTGGGAACCTCCGCGTATGTGGATTTCGGAGCCAGCGCATCCAGCCAAGCCCAAAAAAACTACGCCTTTTCCTGGAAGTAAAACTACTGCCCATCATTGGTGGCAATTGAGGAGCACTTGTTTCACGCCATTGCGGTGCCTTATTGACCACGGTATTGGATTTTCAGAGCCGCGCCCCCAGCACAGCCCAACAAATCGCCTTTTCCTGGAAGAAAACGATGCATCTGCTGGCATTGCGAGCACTTGCTCATAATCCCATGGCATGGTGCCTTTCATTGGGACACTGGTATCGTGGATTTTCAGGAGCCAGCCGCACTCACCAGGCCCAAAAAACGCCTTTCCCGAGTAAAAGCTCCTCATCTGGTGGCGAGCAGACCTTGCTCTACCAGCATGGACTGTGCCCTTTCATCTGGACATCTGCGTATCGTGGTTTGGAGCAGCGCATCCAGCCAGGCCCCAACAAACAGGCCTTTCCCGGAGAAATGCCGTTGCTGGATGAGGAGACTTATCACCACCGATTGATGGTGCACTTTTGGGACCTCGGTATGTGGATTCAGAGCCGCGGCCATCCCCAAGCCCAACAAAGCCTTTTCCTGAAATACTGCCATCTGCTGGATGGGAGCACTCTTACATCGCCACTGATGGTGCCATTTCATTGGGACCTCTGCTATGTGGATTTTCAGAGCCGCATCCAGCACAGGCCCAAAACCACGGCTTTCCTGGAAGAAAAACCCTTCTGGTGCAGATGCGAGCATTTCATCAACAGCCACTCGATGGCACTTTCATTGGAACTGCGTATCGTGATTTTAGACGCGGCACCCCACAAGCCCAAAACGCCTTCCTGGAATAAACACCGCTTTGGTGCAGATCAGACCATCCTCAACAGCATGGCTGGTGCACCTTTCATTGGGAGCCATCCTGCGTATCTGGATTTTCAGGAGCCAGCCGGCCACTCCCAGCCACAGGCCCCAAAAAAACCACGGCCCTTTTCCCTGGCAAGAAGCCACAGGTCCCCAAACAAATACTACGGCCCTTTTCCCTGGAATTAAAACTGACCTGCCCATCATCTGGCTGGCAGATTGCAGGAGCCACTTGCCTCTATCAAACCAGCCCGACTTGGCACTGGTGCCACCTTTCATCTGGGAACCATCCGCGTATCGTGGATTTTCAGGAGCCAGCCGGCCACTCCAGCCACAGGCCCCGAACAACAACTACGGCCCTTTTCCCTGGAAGTAAAACTGACCTGCCCGTCTGGTAATTGCAGGAGCCACTTGCCTCTATCAATCCAGCCCAACTTGGCACTGTGCCACTTTCATCTGGGAACCATCCAGCGTATCGTGGATTTTCAGGAGCCAGCCGGCCACTCCCAGCCACAGGCCCCAACACAAACCACGGCCCTTTTCCCTGGAAAAAACTACCGCCCGCTTCTGGCTGGCAGATTGCAGGCCACTTGCCTCTATCAAACCAGCCGACTTGGCACTGGTGCCACCTTGTCTGGGACCATCCGCGTATGTGGATTTTCAGGAGCCAGCGGCCACTCCCAGCCACAGTCCCCAAAAACAACTACGGCCCTTTTCCCTGGAAGTAAAACTGACCTGCCCTATCTGGCTGGCAATTGCAGGAGCCACTTGTAATATCAAACCGCCCAACTTGGCACTGGTGCCACTTTCATCTGGGAACCATCCGCGTATCGTGGATTTTCAGGAGCCAGCCGGCCACTCCCAGCCACAGCCCCAACACAAACACGGCCCTTTTCCCTGGAAGTAAAACTGACCTGCCCGTCATCTGGCTGGCAGATTGCAGGAGCCACTTGCCTCTATCAATCCAGCCGACTCGGCACTGGTGCCAATTGGGATCTCGGGATTTGGAGCCGGATCCGTGCCCCGAAACACACCCTTGGGGCCGAGTCTGGTGGCAGATTGGGCAGACTTTCCCACACGGGAGGACACACCTTTGAAATAGGGGTCGGGGCAGGGTGCAAGAAGCCACTAATACAAACAGGTTTTGGATTATGACGGCGGTTTAAATAGTGGAGATTGGGACCCTTTTCCTCTCCTCAATCCGCCACGTGGCACTGGTGCACTTCACGGAACATATGGTATTGGGAAATTAACATGCATCTAGCAAGGGAAACAATACTGCGGCCCTTCCCTGGCTGATCTGACGATCGTTCGGCTGAAAGACCCTTTTATAAACAATAATAAACTGATACCAAAATAGCTGAACCTCTTATCGTGCTTCGATAGCGGCCATGCCACAGGCCCAAACAATACGGCCCTTTCCTAAAAACGCCCCCTCTTGATTGAGACCACTGCCTCTATAAACCAGCAACTTTGGCTGGTCCACTTTCCTGGGAACCATCCAGCGTATCCGTTTCAGAGCCAGCTGAGCAACTCCACAAGCCAAAAAAAACACGGCCCTTTTCCCTGGAAGAAAACTCACCCGCCCCCTTCTGGCTGGCAGATTGCAGCAGCCACTTGCCTTAATCAAACCAGCCCGACTGGCACTGGTGCCACCTTTCATCTGGGAACCATCCTGCGTATGTGGATTTTCAGGAGCCAGCCGGCCACTCCCAGCCACAGCCCCAATCACAATACTACGGCCCTTTTCCCTGGAAGTAAAACTGACCTGCCCTCATCTGGCTGGCAGATTGCAGGAGCCACTTGCTCTATCAAACCAGCCCGACTTGGCACTGGTGCCACCTTTCATCTGGGAACCATCCGGCGTATCGTGGATTTTCAGGAGCCAGCCGGCCACTCCCAGCCACAGGCCCCGAACACAAACTACGGCCCTTTTCCCTGGAAGTAAAACTGACCTGCCCGCATCTGGCTGGCAGATTGCAGGAGCCACTTGCCTCTTCAATCCAGCCCAACTTGGCACTGGTGCCACCTTTCATCTGGGAACCATCCGCGTATCGTGGATTTTCAGGAGCCAGCCGGCCACTCCCAGCCACAGGCCCCCAAACACAACTACGGCCCTTTTCCCTGGAAGTAAAACTGACCTGCCCGTCATTGGCTGCAGATTGCAGGACCACTTGCCTCTATCAAACCAGCCAACTTGCACTGGTGCCACCTTTCAGCTGGGAACCATCCGCGTATCGTGGATTTTCAGGAGCCAGCCGGCCACTCCCAGCCACAGGCCCCGAACACAACACGGCCCTTTTCCCTGGAAGAAAACTGACCTGCCCGCTTCTGGCTGGCAGATTGCAGGCGCCACTTGCCTCTATCAAACCAGCCCGACTTGGCACTGGTGCCACCTTTCATCTGGGAACCATCCTGCGTATCGTGGATTTTCAGGAGCCAGCCGGCCACTCCCAGCCACAGGCCCCCGAACACAAACCACGGCCCTTTTCCCTGGAAGTAAAACTGACCTGCCCGTCATCTGGCTGGCAGATTGCAGGAGCCACTTGCCTCTATCAATCCAGCCCGACTCGGCACTGGTGCCATGTGGGATCTCAGGATTTGAGTCCTGGGATGCCGTGCCCCCGAAACCACCCTTGGGGGGCCCGGGAGTCCTGGAATGTTGCCAGAAGTGTCTGGTGGCAGGACTTTGACCCTACACGGGAGACGACACCTTTATGAAGATAAGAGGGCCTCACCGGGGTGAAGGGTGGAAAGATTAGCTAATTAGAGGGTGAGAAACAGGGTTTAGGATTTATGTACAGGGGGGTTTAGAGGAGTAAGATGGAGGAATTGGGGTGTGTCCTACCCTCCTTCTTCTTCCTCCTCTCCTCCATTATCCTTGGCCACGGTGGCACCTTTGGATTGGTTATTACTAAGAGTACACCGAGTTATAACAATAGATGGTATTGGGGAAAAATGATAAATATTGTATACGTAGCAAGGGGTATAAAGATACGTGGCGGTCAGGGGGACGGCACAGTGTGCCCATGGCTGACTGCTGAGCAGATCTTTGTTCGGCTGAAAGAACCTCTTTTAGATAAACAATTAATAAACATATAAACCAAAAGAAGAACTGAAGCCTCTTCTCGTCCTTCGATACGCAGGCTGCCCCAAGGCCACCTCGGGCCTTTCCAGGCCCCTCAAACAGCCGAGATAACCGGACATTTGGCGGTCCCTGGCTGGGCACCACCACCACCCTCAAAGCCCTGAAGAAAAAGAGAGAAGAAGAGAAAAAAAAAGCCAACAGAGACTGCAAAAAAACAGCAGTCACTGAGAATTCCACCTCTCAGTTTCTGCCGAAGACAATTCGTAGCAGAACAGCCCGGACTGGAACCAGAAGGCGCCCTGGGACCTCCTCTCGTGATCTGCTGGACAGAGACCGAGACGTCCAGACTGCTCTGAACGACAGATTCGGTAAGAAAGCCTGAAAAATAAGAACATGGGAGGCACACTTTCCCAGGAACAATGGGAAATTTTGTCCGCCCTACAGGGTGTGACAGAAACGTATACAGAGGGAATTCCAAAGAAAGAATTAAAACAATTATTACTATGGGCAAGGCTAAACTACCCACTGGCAGAAACGTGCCTGCTATTTGAAGTGGGGTTCTGGCAGGAAATAAATA
The DNA here is from genome assembly GCF_028769735.1 of Zonotrichia leucophrys gambelii. Classification (NCBI taxonomy): domain Eukaryota; kingdom Metazoa; phylum Chordata; class Aves; order Passeriformes; family Passerellidae; genus Zonotrichia; species Zonotrichia leucophrys. Next base: position 6,474 of record NW_026993646.1, read on the forward strand.
GACACTTATATTTCTTAGCTACTAAAAAAGATGAGACAGTGTTGAAGCTGCTGTCTCCTGCAAGAATAATGCTGGAAGGGATTTCTATGCAAACGAAATTCCAGGACCCCCAGACGCAGCAGACGTCCGGGGGGGAGGCCTCTCTGAAAGAGGGGGGGGCAAGGCCCCGGGAAAGAAAAAATTAGCTCTGGCCTTAAAAGGCCGAGAGGAAAATGCTCTTGGAGAAAAAGAGCAAGAAATATTATTAAAATACCCGGTCCCAAAACCCAGAAACCCCGGGAAACCCCCAAAACGTCCAAAAACCCCAGAGAGCATGGAGGACTCAGGGGCAGAGGGGGGGGAGAGGGGACCGGGGGGCGCGCTTTCTCGCGATGCCGCGGCAACGGAGCAGGGAAGCCAGGCTGCAGCGGAGCAGGCGGGGAGCGCGGGTGAAGAAAAAACAAGAGACGCGTGTTCAGATACGGCTTTGCTAAGCTCAGGGCCGGGGGGCCAGCCGCCCCGGGGGCCGGCAAGGTAGCAGAAACGCGCGCGGCGGGCAAAACTCGCAAGAACCCGGGGCAGAATCACAAACCAACGCCAGGGCGTCTGACCCATGCAGCGAAATTAGGGAAATTGCGCAATCCCAGAAAGGCTGCCGTTAGACGCAAGAGGCGCGCGGTTGTGACGCAAAAAAACCCGGAGCGAGTCGCGGCGGGCGCGGGTGCCGGCGGGGGCGGCCGCACACACTGACGAAAGGCCACACACACACAGCGTCGGAGGAGGAGGAGACAAAGTCAGGGGCAGAGCGGGGGGGAAAATTCAGAGGCGGAACAAAAAGGGAGAGGGAAAAATTACCTCGGGAGAGACAGAGAGCGGCTCGGAAAGCACGCATGTGCAGAGTAAAGAGCGCGGGCGGGGGCGGGCCAGACCCACGGTGACGTCTCGGGCGAGGAGGGGCCCTCTCCAGACTTGGTGCCTTTGGTAAAAACCCTCGGAGTCCCAAGCCTCTCCCCTCCCGGGGAGGCGTGTGTTTTTTAACCCTATTGTTAGTTGAATCAAAAAACAGGTAACCCCGGTCTCAAGTAGGCTTGCAAACAGCAACAATCGGCGGAACAAAGAGGCAGTTGTGTTCATGCAGTCGTCCCAGCCACGGAGCCCGGTGAGAGCGCCACTCGTGGGGGAATGACCGAAGTGCACAACATGCCGGATCGGTTCAGCAGAGCTACAGTATCACTTCGTAACGAGTCTGCAACTATGCAGCGATTTTCCTCAACAAGATATAAGAAGAAACGAATACTCAGACAAAAGTCGGGACTCAGACTGCAAAGGATAACTCAGAAGAGAAACAAGAGGAACGGAAAGACTCTGGGGGGGGTTTTTCTCTTTGGGGTCTTGAATATTTCTGTATAAGGACGAAAGACTCTGGGGGTTTTCTCCTTGGGATCTTGAATTGCAATAGGCAATAGAGTAAATTTACCTATTACAGGGAAAACTGACAAAGGATCGTATATTGATCAGCTGGTAGATTTCTTTGACATGTCTCCCATTTGGAGAGGAATTTTAAGGGCAGATTTCTTTGACATTTCTCCCATTTGGAGAGGAATTTTAAGGGCAGATTTCTTTGACATTTCTCCCATTTGGAGAAGAATTTTAAGGGTAGGATTTTATGTTTTAATACTTTAGGATTTTATGTTGTAATAGTTTTCCTAGTCCTCATCCATGTCGTCCCAGATGTCATGAATCGGATTGTAAAAGAGGGTCTCTTGGTGCAAACAGAAGGGGGAGATGTGGGATCTCAGGATTTGAGTCCTGGGATGCCGGGCCCCCGAGACCACCCTTGGGGGGCCCGGGAGTCCTGGAATGTTGCCAGAAGTGTCTGGTGGCAGGACTTTGACCCTACACGGGAGACGACACCTTTATGAAGATAAGAGGGCCTCACCGGGGTGAAGGGTGGAAAGATTAGCTAATTAGAGGGTGAGAAACAGGGTTTAGGATTTATGTACAGGGGGGTTTAGAGGAGTAAGATGGAGGAATTGGGGTGTGTCCTACCCTCCTTCTTCTTCCTCCTCTCCTCCATTATCCTTGGCCACGGTGGCACCTTTGGATTGGTTATTACTAAGAGTACACCGAGTTATAACAATAGATGGTATTGGGGAAAAATGATAAATATTGTATACGTGGCAAGGGGTATAAAGATACGTGGCGGTCAGCGGGACGGAACAGTGTGCCCATGGCTGACTGCTGAGCAGATCTTTGTTCGGCTGAAAGAACATCTTTTAGATAAACAATTAATAAACATAAAAACCAAAAGAAGAACTGAAGCCTCTTCTCGTCCTTCGATACGCAGGCGGCCCCAAGGCCACCTCGGGCCTTTCCAGGCCCCTCAAACAGCCGAGATAACCGGACAGTGCCACCTTTCATCTGGGAACCATCCTGCGTATCATGGATTTTCAGGAGCCAGCCGGCCACTCCCAGCCACAGGCCCCCGAACACAAACCACGGCCCTTTTCCCTGGCAAACAAAACTCACCCGCCCCGCTTCTGGCTGGCAGATTGCAGGAGACACTTCCCTCTATCAAACCAGCCTGACTCGGCACTGGTGCCACCTTTCATCTGGGAACCATCCTGTGTATCATGGATTTTCAGGAGCCAGCCGGCCACTCCCAGCCACAGGTCCCCAAACAAATACTACGGCCCTTTACCCTGGAATTAAAACTGACCTGCCCATCATCTGGCTGGCAGATTGCAGGAGCCACTTGCCTCTATCAAACCAGCCCGACTCGGTACTGGTGCCACCTTTCATCTGGGAACCATCCTGCGTATCGTGGATTTTCAGGAGCCAGCCGGCCACTCCCAGCCACAAGTCCCAAAATAAATCTACAGCCCTTTTCCCTTGAAGTAAAACTGACCTGCCCATTCTCTGGCTGGCACACTGCAGCAGCCACTTGGTAATATCAAACCTGCCCAACTTGGCACTGGTGCCACCTTTCATCTGGGAACCATCCTGCGTATCGTGGATTTTCAGGAGCCAGCCGGCCACTCCCAGCCACAGGCCCCCAAACACAAACCACGGCCCTTTTCCCTGGCAAACAAAACTCACCCGCCCCGCTTCTGGCTGGCAGATTGCAGGTCCCACTTGCCTCTATCAAACCAGCCCGACTTGGCACTGGTGCCACCTTGGGTCTGGGAGCCATCCAGCGTATTGTGGATTTTCAGGAGCCAGCCGGCCACTCCCAGCCACAAGTCCCCAAAAATAATCTACGGCCCTTTTCCCTGGAAGTAAAACTGACCTGCCCATCATCTGGCTGGCACATTGTAGCAGCCACTTGGTAATATCAAACCTGCCCAACTTGGCACTGGTGCCACCTTTCATCTGGGAACCATCCTGCGTATCGTGGATTTTCAGGAGCCAGCCGGCCACACCCAGCCACAGGCTCCCAAACACAAACTACGGCCCTTTTCCCTGGAAGTAAAACTGACCTGCCCGTCATCTGGCTGGCAGATTGCAGGAGCCACTTGCCTCTATCAAACCAGCCCGACTTGGCACTGGTGCCACCTTTCATCTGGGAACCATCCTGCGTATCGTGGATTTTCAGGAAGCCAGCCGGCCACTCCCAGCCACAGGCCCCCAAACACAAACTACGCCCATTTCCCTGGAAGTAAAACTGACCTGCCCGTCATCTGGCTGGCAGATTGCAGGAGCCACTTCCTCTATCAAACCAGCCCGACTTGGCACTGGTGCCACCTTTCATCTGGGAACCATCCTGCGTATCGTGGATTTTCAGGAGCCCGCCGGCCACTCCCAGCCACAGGCCCCAAACACAAACCACGGCCCTTTTCCCTGGCAAAGAAAACTCACCCTGCCCCGCTTCTGGCTGGCAGATTGCAGGAGCCACTTCCTCTATCAAACCAGCCCGACTGGCACTGGTGCCACCTTTCATCTGGGAACCATCCTGCGTATCGTGGATTTTCAGGAGCCAGCCGGCCACTCCCAGCCACAGGCCCCCGAACACAAACCACGGCCCTTTTCCCTGGCAACAAAACTACCCCGCCGCTTCTGGCTGGCAGATTGCAGGAGCCACTTCCCTCTATCAAACCAGCCCGACTTGGCACTGGTGCCACCTTTCATCTGGGAACCATCCTGCGTATCGTGGATTTTCAGGAGCCAGCCGGCCACTCCCAGCCACAGGCCCCCAACACAAAACAGGCCCTTTTCCCTGGAAGTAAAACTCGACCTGCCCGTCTCTGGCTGGCAGATTGCAGGAACCACTTGGCTCTCTCAAACCAGCCCAACTTGGCACTGTGCCACCTTTCATCTGGGAACCATCCTGCGTATCGTGGATTTTCAGGAGCCAGCCGGCCACTCCCAGCCACAGGCCCCCGAACACAAACCACGGCCCTTTTCCCTGGCAAAAAACTCACCTGCCCCGCTTCTGGCTGGCAGATTGCAGGAGCCACTTCCCTCTATCAAACCAGCCTGACTTGGCACTGGTGCCACCTTTCATCTGGGAACCATCCTGCGTATCGTGGATTTTCAGGAGCCAGCCGGCCACTCCCAGCCACAGGCCCCAAACACAAACTACGGCCCTTTTCCCTGGAAATAAAACTCACCCGCCCATCATCTGGCTGGCAGATTGCAGGAGCCACTTCCTCTATCAACCAGCCC
>NW_026993647.1:0-11114 GCF_028769735.1 Zonotrichia leucophrys gambelii
CCCTTGGGAAGAGTTCTGCTTCTTTGCCGGCGCCTTCTTTGCCGTATCTCTGCCCTGTTCCTGTTTTTGTGCTTCCCTTACCACAGCTACGAATACCTTAGCTTGGATCTTCTGTTTCTCTTCATCTCGTCTCATGTAGACTTTCTGGGCTTCCGGAAGCAGTTCTAGCAACCGTTTTTCCTGCCACCCATCTATCTTTTCTAGCTTTTTCCAAATCTCTTCTGAGGATTTTGCCACAAACTGAGTTTTTAGCAAAACTGCCCTGATTGGAGAATCGGGACCCGTCCCTGAATACATTCTCAAACTCTTGCGGAGCGTCTCCAGCCATTCCGTGGGAGTTTCATCTTTCCCCTGGCACTCCCTGAGTACCTTGCTCATGTTCTGTCCCTTGGGTACTGCTTCCCTGATACCCTGAATTATCATATTTCTCAAATTTATCATTTTCTGCCTCCCCTTCTCCATCTGGGCATTTCAGGATGGTTTCTGGTTTGGCCATCTCTCATCCCTGCTTTCCCCATTGGGGTTTCTCTTCTCCCGATCTTTGATCAGGGCTTGTCTGATCATGTCCCTTTCTTCATTGTTAAACAGCGATCTCAGGATCACTTGGAGATCCCCGTAGGTGTAGGTGCTGGTCTCTAGAAATTCATCTAGTCTTTCTGCCACCCCCAAAGAATCATCCATTAATTTTCCTATCTCTTCTTTGAATGTCCTCACATCATTGGTGTCAATCGGCGCATGAATGAAGCCGATCACTCCCGGGGCCATCGGCACCTCCCATAAAGGGAAGAAGCCGGGCTTCTCTTCCTCATCCCCGCTGTCTCCCGTGGTTGCCCTCCTTGTTCGCCACCTCGTTTGATGGGCCAGGGGAGAGCTGGTTTTGGGGATAGTTACCTGTTTTTCTTCAGTTTTGGGAAGGGTCGGCAGCAGTGGCTGCTCACATGGGAGCAAAGGTGCCGCCACCGCTTGTTCACGTGGAGGAAAGGCGCCACAGCCTGCTCCGGCGGGAGCGGCGGTGCCGAGACCTGACCCAGTGGGATTGCCGCCTTGAGAGGCAGCGCGGGCACCGGTGGTACCTGAGCCGGTCCGGGCTGCTGCAGAGGAACAAGGTAAGGAGGTGGAAGATTGTCCAAGGGTTCCCATTCCTTTTCCCTGTTCACCGTGTGTCAGAAGGCTCATACTGGGTATAAACTCGTACAAGTGTATCTCCACATCTCGGCATACTCAATTTCCTCAAAATCCTGTGGGCAGCAATCAAATACATGATTGTACAAGAACTCACAAGTTCATGCCTCAAACATGCCGAACATCGGCCAAACCACGTATTTTCTGATCTCCTTTCCTCCCCATTTTTCCATACAAAAATGGATCATTTTCTCCTTGGATCTGCCTGCTCTCCTTGGGCTTTCGTCCCAATGTTCTCGCATCCACCCCAAGAAACTATCTCTTCGGATTACTGGCAGAACTTTCTTGGGACCCTGGTGAGATTTTTCCTGGGGTTTTCTCTGGAACCTGCTCTTTCCCAACCCCATTTCTCCGAAAATCCCTCCTGCGATTTTCCTCACCTTGTCTCCTCCAGCTGGGACTCTTGTCGTAAATCCTGGTACTTTGTCCGATGTCAATTTCCTGAGTTTGCGAAACACCGCCAGTCTTACTCAGTCACACGGAGAACCGTTCCTCTGACTTTTCGACTGATCTCCGGTCTTCTTACCTGTTTTCTCTGGATCAGAAGGTAGATGGACTCCTGGAAGATGGTCTTTTCTCCTTTCTGAACCAACTGTGACGGATTTCCCTCCTCGAACTCCCTACAAGTCCCGGGTCCCATGTGTATTAGGAAAAAGCATCCGCTTCCCCCTTGACCGACCATGTCCCTCGCGGGATGGTGGAACTGCGATCGTGGTGTCCACACATGCTGCGTGACAGAATCATGTCTCACATACACGTTTGGTCACACCCCACTCAACCACGCGATACTCACAGTTCCTTTTCCCAAGTGGATTCTTCATGCACATCGATTTCCGAGTGGAAAAAAATGCACCTCGGGCTTGGAGATCTCCTGGATCTTGCCGCGTTTTCCGAGAATTGGGCCCGTTTTTATCCCTCTTTTGCTGTGGCTCTGGTTTCAGTTTGGTGATTTTTGATCAGCCTCGTGGACTCCAATCCCGCTCAGACTGCTGAAATCAGCGGGGCACCCTCCAGGCGGGAAGGGGTCCTGAACCCCAAATTCAAATCACGTCGGAGTCACCAGATGTGAAGAGCCTTGTGGACAGTTGGTTAGCTGAGAAAGGTCACGTCGACATAATATTGCTGGTCAGGCTAGAAGAGGACAAGCATAGGAGTCAGCAGTTAGTGTCCAATAACAGGCAAAGACATTGTGCCCTTGGTGCAACAACAGGACAGAGAAGAAGATCTTTAGCAGAAATATGAAGAATAGTTTCAATAAAATAAATACAAGAATGCAGAAGTAGGCGTAGTTAGCTGAAAAGTAACTAACCAATAGTGAGCTTGCCTTTGCAATATGTATAAGCTTCATTAACACCAATGAACTATCAATAAAGATTGAGACTTGCCAATCACTCATATTGCATGCCACATTTCTCCCACCGATCCCAACAACCAGATTGCTATAAATGATCAAATTGTGAGCCAAAATTATCAAAACTTTAGCAAAGATTTATTAATTTGTCTGTGAGACTGAAGTTCAATCTTTGAAACCACCACAGCCAAAGAGACAGCATCGAGCCTGGGATCGCCACTGGATGAACACGGATCTGAGCTCCCCAGTGTCAGAGGCCCCCCAGTTGACGCTCATGGCTTCGAGCAGTGAGTTCCTATACAGTTTATTCTGCCCCGAGGCAAAGATGACCAAATTTCCTTTTTCTCTTCACATGCACCGCTGTTGCTTTCCATGTGCAGAGGTGGACAAAAGCTTCGTCCAGGTGTGCAATTGGTGTTGATCGGCTTCTGAAGAGCCGTATATTCAGATGTATCAGGGTGGCCTTGCTGACTATCTTGATAGATGCAATAAGCAGGACGATAATCACTTTTGGGTGGCTCCCGACAACTCAGGAAACCAACGATCATCATCCTGGAAGCTTCTATTTTTATGTTAAGGTGCTGATCATTATCCTAACATGCGTCCGGGAACTAGTTGAATCTGAATAAGACAGCTGCTCCTGGCCGGGGTAGTCAAAAGACATGGTTTGGATTTCACAATATTTTATATCATACATCAATAGCATGAATTATCCCTACCATATATTACACTCCTGTGAGTGCTCCCGTGCCCAAGAGTTGGGCACTGAAGATCATCACAACAATGGACAGGAGGATAAGGCTGCCAGGATTAAAATGTCTCAGGAGGGTCTGGACTGGCCACACAAGGGTGAGTTATTTCTGGACACTTCAAGTCATCAGTGAAAAGATGCAACCTCCAGATGGGCTCGTGAGCAAGGGATGGATTTAACCATGGACACCATCTCCAGGTTATCCCTGACTATGTAACATGGGCTGAGATCAAGCAGGGCCCGGCCAGGCAGGCAAAGCCCCCGTGGTATGGAGATGATGGTGGGAATATCAGTCTGGGTTTGTAGTGGGAGTAGCAAATTGGAGAGCACCATTCTTCAACCACAACAGTCCTGTGAGAGCCAGCCCGGTCCCTGCAGTGCCCCAGCTCTGCTTCCTCCCAGCTGCTGGATAAGGAAGGGCAGAGCCATGGGGGAGGGAAATGCACAGGGACTCCTCCATGCCAGGCCAAAGCACAGTCAGTGGAGAAGGGACACAGGGATGGGCTGTTTGTGTGCTCTGCCATGACAGGAGGAGAGGCAGAGCTGCAGAGACATGCAGACCATGTGGATCCCTGCAGGAGCTGATCTCACACAGCAGCTCCCTGGCCTCTGCTGCTCACTGGTTGCTCTGGTTTGATGTTCCCTGAGGGTTACACCCAGCCCCACACACACCAGTGCTGGGTGCACACACACACCAGTCTCACCAGTGCCTGGGTCCCCAGAGGACACAGGACCTGATGATTTGTGGTCTCCATTCCAGTATGTGACACTTGGACATCCCTTGGCACCCAGAGCAGAGAGAGCTCTCTTGTCCCAGACAGTTCCTGGCAATGGAATGTTTAGGAAATGCCACAGGCTGTGGGGATCAGCTGTAGGGCATGGCCAGGGACGGGCACTGACCATCATGTTCACACATGACCAGCTCTTTCATCTCCTTTTCTCTGTCGATTCATGTTTGTTCTGCCACAAACCACCATGGTGCCACCCTTTCCCTTCCTGTGGTCCTTTCTGAGGCATTCCATGGGAAATCTTGTACATTCCCCAAATGTCCTTTGTGGATTTCTATCATGAACCTCAGACCTGATCCAGAACCCCCAATGTTCAGCTGGTGAAGTCATGCTGGAAAGCTCTGTCATTGATCCCCTTGGTGAGACTTTCATGAGGAGGTGTCAGAATGTTCCTTACATTATTTATCTTCTGTTTTTCAAATTGGGATAGCCCTGAAATATGAACTACTGCAGCCTTCTTGCTGTGTGAAAGCATTACTACCACTGGAACAGATGACCAAAACTCCTGACCTTGAACACTTTTTGGGATGGGGCATTCATTTGTATAGACAATCTGGTTACAAGTTGTCAACCTCACCACAAAATATTTCTTTCTTATATCAAATCTGAATTTCTCCTTGAGCATTTTAAAGGCAATGTCCCTTCCTCTGCCACTAGAGGCCTATAAAAATATTTCAATTTTTCTTTTCATATTTTAATCTGAAAAGACCATGAAAGGACAAAAATACTGCCCAAGATGGGATTTGGAGGCTTAAAGCACATGACCCAAAGAGACTGATGGCCCTGGCCTCAGTGCTGTGAAAACTGAGAACACAGCAGGAGTAGCCTGAGAGGGCTTGGAGGGTGGTTTCAGAAGTGTTAGAGTTCTTCTTCATTGTATGAAACAGCCTGAGAAAAAAATGATTCCACACAGATCACCTGCGGAGGTCCACACCAGGTGCATGGAGAAAGGAATTTCCATCCCGGGGCAGGGCTGTGGTGCAACACATCTCCCAGAAGGAGTCTGGGTCACCCCAAGGCTTTGTGTGGACAGGCAGAAGCAGGCAGGAGGCAGAGCTGTCAGCAAAGGAAGGGCCCAGCCAGGTGGGGCAGCCAGGGGATGCCGACAGCCTGCAGGGACAGAGGCATAGAGCAGGGACACCGTGGGACAGCCTGGGCTGCACAGGGCACAGGGATGGGCAGCAGCTGCAAGACAGCCCTGCCAGAGCCACCTTGGGCAGCACTTCGGCCATGGCTGCTGGGCCTGGGCCTGAGGCCACGAGGGGACAAGTGACTCTTGCAGGCCTGGGGCCTCATTGCCTCCTTTTCCCTGCTCAGCAGCCTGGCAGGGGCCACCCCATGCTCCTGCCCTTGGCATTGGCCATCCCCACGTGCCAGTGCCCATCCCGGGAAGAGCCCTGAGCAAGGAGGGAGGGACAGGATCTGCCTGGCCAGGGGCTGCGGCTCAGGCCTTGGCCCTTGGCATTCCTCAAACACATCCAGGTTTGCTCAGAGCCAGAGACACCTTTGCCTTGTTTGTCCCCACCTGTCATCACTGCCTCCAGTGTTCTGCACTAACTGGAACCTGGGGACACTTTCTCAGTCGTGTTCCTCAGTGGGAACCATTAAAACTTCAAGAAGTTTCAGAGTTACAATTTAATTTTGAGTTCTTGAGAAGTTTTTGAGCACTCTCTCAGGGACTGAGTTTGATGTAAACAACACCAAATCCCCAAGAGGCTCATTAAAGTCCTTGTGCTGTGTCTGTGCTGCTGAGCTTTAAAGGAACAGCTCTTCCCAGGACCAGCTCCTCTCCCAGCCCAGCAGGGCTGAGGGCTCTGCCTGCAGGCACTGAGGGGACAGGAGCCAGGCAGAGACAGGCTGAAGGCAATCAGGATTGGGAAGACATTGAGCTGAGACTTCACTTGGGGAAAGATCTTCACAGCCTTGTGCATGGTGAGTGTGTGGGTGCAGGGCAATGTCCCCTGTGCTCCTGGAGGGGATCTTCTGAAGCCAGCACACCCCACAGCCTGGGGGATGTGTCAGGAGAGCTCTCCCAGTTTCTCTGTGGCACAGGAGCAGAAGGAGGAGGAGGAGGATGTGCTGCAGAGCGGGGCTGCCCTGGGCACCGTCAGGGGCACAGGCCAGGACAGCTCCTGCTGCCAGGGACGGCTGCAGGGGGTGAAGCTGGGACTGCAGCCAGGGCTGCCCAGGGCTGTCCTGCAGAGCAGCTCCTGCAGCCCTCAGGGCTCTTGGCCAGCCCAGGCATGTGCCACCTGCCAGGGGCAGCTCTCAGCCTGCCTGGCAGCTCCCCATGGACACTGCAGGGGAGAAGTTGGAGGCTGAAGGAGCCACCCCCATCAGGGCAGATTCCTCCTGCTCTGGAGATGGTGCTGCATGGTCAAGGCTGCTCTCAGCTTTCTCCTGAAGGGAAGGGAAAGGGGCTGTCAGCTTTGGCTGTGTCACTGAGACTCCTACACTGTCACCCTGGGCATCAGCAGATGGGCCTCAGATCTCCCTCAGAAAGTGCCTCCTCAGCCTCCTCTCCCTACAGGCAGCAGCAGCAGCACCTTGGCTTGCAGCATCTCTGTTTGTCTGGCCTGCCCTTAAGGCCCTGCTGCCAGGGAGATGCCCCTGGGCAATGCCCTGTGCTGGGAGGGGTCTGCAGGGCAGAGCTGAGCCCCCATGGCTGGGCTGGGCTCGGGCAGCACTGGCAGGGACAAGGCTTGGATAGAGAGAAACAGCTCCCAGTAGGCACCACTGCAGGCAGCAGGGAGCCAGAACAACCCTTGGTAGCCCTCCAGCCAACAGCATAAGGGAAGAGTGTAGGGTTTGGAGAGATTGATTTTGAAACTGGAGTGTTCAAAAAGGCCACGTTATTTATAACAAAAGTTATAAATATTTCCATTCTGTACTAGAGGGAGGTGAAATGAGCAAAGGGCAGCTGTGTAGGATGAGCAGCTCTGACTGTTCTGGGGCACAGGGAGGCCTGTTTTCCCTCTGGGCTCCCCAATGTTCAGGCTGAGAGCAATGCCAAGAACAGGATTTCTGTCCGTTCTTAAAAACACACAGCTACTTAGCAGCCGAATTCTAAACTCAAAAAAAAAAAAAAAAAAAAAAAAGAATGAAATTTCCACAAAGAAAGAAAAGAAATTTTTATTGCTTGTGTAAGAAAATAGCATAGGACTGACTCAAAGTAATTTGTCCAAATTGTCAACGTGTCTTTAAACAGCTCACAATGTCCATAATGAAGAAATGTCCAACAGCAGCTCCATCAGGCACTTCCTCCTGCTGGCATTGGCAGACACGCGGCAGCTGCAGCTCCTGCACTTCTGCCTCTTGCTGGGCATCTCCCTGGCTGCCCTCCTGGGCAACGGCCTCATCATCAGTGCCGTAGCCTGCGGCCACCACCTGCAAACGCCCATGTTCTTCTTCCTGCTCAACCTGGCCCTCAGTGACGTGGGCTGCATCTGCACCACTGTCCCCAAAGCCATGCACAACTCCCTCTGGGAGACCAGGAACATCTCCTACAAAGGATGTGCTGCACAGCTCTTTTTTTTTGTGTTTTTCATGTCATTAGAGGTTTCCCTCCTGACCATCATGAGCTACGACCGCTACGTGTCCATCTGCAAACCTCTGCACTACAGGACCCTCCTGGGCAGCAGAGCTTGTGCCCACATGGCAGCAGCTGCCTGGGCCAGTGCCTTTCTCTATGCCATGCTGCACACAGTCAATACATTTTCCCTGCCCATGTGCCATGGCAATGCCCTGGGCCAATTCTTCTGTGAAATCCCCCAGATCCTCAAGCTCTCCTGCTCAAAATCCTACCTCAGGGAACTTGGGCTTCTTGCTGTAAGTGTCGGTGTAGCCTCAAGCTGCTTTGTGTTCATTGTTTTCTCCTATGTGCAGATCTTCAGGGCTGTGCTGAGGATCCCCTCTGAGCAGGGACGACACAAAGCCTTTTCCACCTGCCTCCCTCACCTGGCCGTGGTCTCCCTGTTTCTCAGCACTGCCATTTTTACCTACCTGAAGCCCCCCTCCATCTCTTTCCCATCCCTGGATCTGGTCCTGTCAGTTCTGTACTCGGTGGTGCCTCCAGCCCTGAACCCCCTTATTTACAGCCTGAGGAACCAAGAGCTCAAGGCTTCCATGTGGGCACTGATTACTGGATGCTTTCAGAAACATTAAACTACTGGCCTATTTCTGCCAATCACTTGTAATAAAAGTAATCTTCAATACTTTTTCTTAGTTTCATTTTGCAGGTTCTTTATCTTTGTTTTAATTTTAAAATATTGTCTACAAAGTGATGTCATTGTTTGTGCCATTTCTCATTTTGTTTCCCTTCTCCTTTACTGTGACCCACAACCTGTTTCTATGAGGAGCTGTGCTCTCAGTGGCTGTAAGTGAACTAAAGGATCTCCCAGGAAAGTTTTCACCAGAGATGCCCCTTTTTGTTGCCTTCTCTGGATCTGCAGCAGCAATGTCTGTGTGCAGAGCTGGGGGCAGATCAGTGCTGGCCCAGCAGCTGTGCCCAGCAGCACTTGGTGTTGCCAGTGCTGCTGCTGTGGCCCTGCCCTGCTGCCCTGGTGGCCCTGGTGTTGCTGCAGGGCCTGAGTGCTCTCGGGGCCGGGCACAGCCCTGGGGGTGGCAGTGCTGGGGCTGCAGCAGGGACAGGCCATGGGCACTGCTGGGGCAGCGCTGACGCCTCAGGCCAGGGCCTGGGGGCTCCAGGCTCCTTGCCCAGGCTCTCTCAAGAACACAGCCAGGCCAATGCTCAGCACAGAAAAGCCCCGTGAGCAGCCCCAGGCTGGCCGTGGGCAGGCTGGGGGCAAACAGCATGGCTGGGGCTCTGCAAGGGCCCTGGGGCAGACGGGAAGGAGCAGCAGAGCAGGGGCTGATCCATCCCCCGTGCGCTGCACAGCCCAGGGCAGTGTCCCAGAGCATCCTCATGGAGCTGCCAACAACATCCCCCCTCTGCAGCCCTGGCCTCTCCCCCAGGTACCCCACACAGGTACCCCATCCTTGCAGGCACAGACACAGCAGCACTGGCTCAGCAGCCCCTGTTTGCATTGCACACAGCAGGGGGAGCACCCCCATGCTGTTGGTGTGGGGACATGAACCTGAGGGAGCACAAATGCCATCAGCCCCTGGGGCCAGCAAGGGCTGGGGGACACCAGGGAAACCACTCAGGTTTGTTGTGACAAACCTTTGAGATCATCAAGTCCAACCTGCATCCTAACACCGCCTTGTCTGCCCTGAGCCTTCTCTAGATCATATAACCCCTGTGGGATCGCAGCACCTCAGGACTGAGGTGCTGAGTCACCGAGACCACCCTTGTGGGGCTTGGGAGTCCTGGAATGTTGCCAGAAGTGTCTGGTGGCTGGACTTTGATCCCACACAGGAGACGACAACTGTATGAGGATAGGAGGTTTCACCGGGGTGAATGGTGAAGGGATTAGTTAATTAGAGGGTGAGACACAGGGTTTAGGATTTCTGTACAGGGGGGTTTAGAGAAGTAAGATGGAGGAACTGGGGAGTGTCCTGTCCTTCTTCTCCTTCTTCTTCTCCTCCATCTTCTGTGGTGATGGTGGCACTTTAGGATTGGTTATTACTAAAAGTGCACTGGTTAATAAGGGTAAAAGGTATTGGGGAAAAATGATAAATATTGTATACGTAACTTTGAGTATAAAGAGAGGTGACCGCCCCGGGGGGCTGGGAGTGTGCTCATGGCTGGCTGCTGAGCAGACCTCTGTCGGGCCGAGAGAAAATCTTTTAGATAAGCAATTAATAAACACCAAGACCGAGAAAAGATTTGAAGCCTCTTCTAGTCCTTTAAAGCGCGGGCTGCCCCAAGGCCACCCCGGGCCTTTCCAGGCCATCCAAACAGCCGAGAATCGGACAGCTGGCATCCGCTGGGTGAGCTACCCCCCACCAAAACCTTTCAGGGGGGGAGCAGCCTTGAAGCCCTGAAGAGCTGAAGAGCCAAGAGGGCAGCTCCGACCTTGGACGAGCTCCCAGGAGAGCACTGATAACTCCTGAGGACAGAAGCCTGAAGAAAGAAAAAAAAAAAGAAGGAGGAAAAAAAACAGCCAGGAGAGTCTGCAAAAAACAGCAGTCACTGAGAATTCCATCTCTCAGCTTCTGCCGAAGACAATTCATAGCAGAGCAGCCCGGACCGGAACAAGGAAGGCGCCTCTGGATCATCTCTCGTGATCTGCTGGACGGAGATGGAGACCTCTGGACCGCTCTGATGACAGATTCGGTGAGAAGGTCAAAAAAAGGAACATGGGGGGCACACTATCCCAGGAACAACGGGAAATTTTGTCCGCCTTACAAGGCGTGACTCAAGCATACACAGAAAGGATCCCAAAGAGAGAATTAAAACAGTTATTGTTATGGGCAAGGCTAAACTACCCACTAGCAGAAACATGCCTGCTATTCGAAGTGGCATTTTGGCAAGAAATTAACAGATATCTATATCTCTTAGCAACGAAAAAAGACGAGACAGCATTAAAGCTGCTCTCGCCAGCAAGAATCATGCTAGAAGGCATATCGGTGCAGTCGAAATGCTGGAAATCGGACAAACCCCAGCTCCTTCGGGTCCTTTCCACCAGATTTCTGTTCCAAACCTTCCCCAGCCTTGTTGCCCTTCTCTGGAAACGCTCCAACCCCTCCATGTCCTGCCTAAATTGGGGCCCAGAACTGGACACAGCACTCGAAGTGTGACCTCACCAGTGCTAAGTGCAGGGGAAGAATCACTGCCCTGCTCCTGCTGGCCACACCATTCCTGATCCAGACCAGGAGGATTGGCCTTCTTGCCCACCTGGGCACACTGCTGGCCCATGTCCAGCCTGCTGTCCATCAGTGCCTGCAGGTCCCTTTCTGCCTGGCTGCTGTCGAGCCACTCTGTCCCCAGCCTGTAGTGCTGCAGGGGTTGTTGTGGCCAAAGTGCAGGACCTGGCACTTGGACTTGTCAAACCTCACCTTGTTGGATTTGGGCCCTGGATCCAGCCTGTCCAGGTCCCTCTGCAGAGCCCTCCTACGCTCCAGCAGATCCACATTCACC
>NW_026993648.1:0-11112 GCF_028769735.1 Zonotrichia leucophrys gambelii
AGGTGGCACCGTGCCGGTCAGGTGGTTTTATAGAGGCAAGGGGTCCCGCAAACTCCCCGCCAGAAACGGGGGGGTGAGTTTTTTTTGCCAGGGAAAAAAGGGGCGTAGTTTGTGTTCGGGGGCCTGTGGCTGGCAGTGGCCCGGGTGGCTCCTGAAAAACCCCGATACGCGGTGGGGCCCCGATGAAAAGTGGGAGCAAAGCCTCGGGTGGTTTTTAAATACAAATGGGTCCGCAATTCCCGCCAGAAAAGGCAGGTCGTTTTTTTCCCGGAAAAGGGCCCTGGTTTTTTGTTGGGGGCCCCGTGGCTGGGAGTGGCCGCTGGGCCCTGAAAATCCCGATAAGGGATGGTTCCCCGAGAAAGGGCACAGTGCCAGTGGGGTGGATTGATAGAGGAAATGGTCCGCAATCTGCCACAAAACGGGGGGTAGTTTTTTCCGGGGGAAAAGGGGCCTGTTTTGTTTGGGTGTGGCTGGGAGGGCCCCTGGTCCTGAAAAATCAGATAACGGAGGTTCCCAGATGAAAGGTGGCACCGTGCCAAATGGGGTTGATTTAACAAATGGTCCCGCAAATTGCCAGCCAGAAGGGGCGGGGGAGTTTTTTTTCCAGGGGGAAAAAGGGCGTGGTTTTTTGGGGGGCTGTGGCTGGGGGTGGCCGGGGCCCTGAAAAACCACGATACGGGTGGTTCCCAGAAAAGGTGGCAACCATGCCAGTCGGGCTGGTTGATAGAGGCAAGGGCTCTGCAATCTGCCCGCCCGAGCGGGGGTTGTTTTTTTTCCAGGGAAAAGGGCCGTATTTTGTTGGGGCCTGTGGTGGGGGTGGCCCCCGCTGAAAAATCCCGATACGGATGGTTCCCAGATGAAAGGTGGACCTGCCGGGGGGCTGGTTTTATAGGGGAAGTGGTCCGGGAATCGCCACCAAACGGGGGGGGTAGTTTTTTTCCGGGGGAAAAGGGGGCCTGGGTTTTTTTGGGGTGTGGCTGGGAGTGCGGTGGCCTGAAATCCACGATAAAGAGGGTTCCCCAAAGAAGGGGGCACCGTCCAGTTGGCGGTTTGAATTTAACAATGGTTTTTCAATTGCCAGCAGTAGGGGGCAGTTTTCTTCCCGGGGAAAAGGGCCGTTTGTTTTTGGGGGGTTGTGGGGGTGGCCGGGGGCCCTGAAAAAACCACGATGCATGGTCCAGAAAAGGGCCCCATGCCAAATCGGGCTGGTTTGTAGAGGCAAATGGGTCCGCAATCTGCCCGCAGAAGCGGGGGGTTTTGTTTTGTTTCCAGGAAAAGGGGGTGTTTTGTTTGGGGGGTGTGGCTGGGGGTGGCGGCTGGGTCCCGAAAATCCCGATACGGGAGGTTCCCGTGAAAGGTGGCCCAGTGCCAGTGGGCGGTTGATAACAAGTGGCTCCCGCATTGCCCGCAGATGAGGGAGGTCGTTTTACTTCCAGGGGGAAAAGGGGTAGATTTTTTGGGGACCTGTGGCGGGGTGCCGGGGGCCCGAAAAAACCCCCAAAACGCGGATGGTCCAAAAAAGGGGGCACCCGTCCAGTCGGGCTGGTTTTTAAGAGGAGTGGTCCCGCAAACTGCCCCCGAAGGGGGGGGTTTTTTTTTTCCCGGGAAAGGCCTTTTGGTTGGGGGGGTGTGGCGGGGGGCCGGGTGGCTCCTTAAATCCAAATAGAGGATGGTTTCCCCGATGAAAGGTGGCACCAGTGCCGGGTCGGGTGTTTTTTGGGGGCAAAGGGGTCCCGCAACTGCCGCCCAAAGGGGGTAGTTTTTTCCGGGGAAAAAGGCCTGATTTGTTTGGGGCCCGTGGCTGGGATGGCGCCGGTCCTGAAAATCCAGTACAGGAGGTTCCCCGAGAAAGGGGCACCAGGCCAGGGGGCGGGTTTTATAGAAAGTGGCTCCTGCAATTGCCAGCCAGAAAGGGGGGGGGATTTTTTTCCGGGAAAAAAGGCCAGGGTTTTTTTTGGGGGGTGTGGCTGGGAGTGGCGGCGGTTCTGAAAATCCACATACCGGAGGTTCCCCAAGGGAAAGGGCACCAGGCCATCGGCGGTTTTTAAAAAAGTGGCCTGCATTGCCACAGAAGGGGTATTTTTTCCAGGGAAAAAAGGGCCGTAGTTTTTTTTTGGGGTTTTGGTGGGGGGTGGCCGTGCCCCTGAAAAACCACAAAACGGGATGGTCCCAAAAAAGTGGCACCCTGCCAGTGGGTGGTTTGTGACAATGCTCCGGGAATCGCAGCCGAAGGGGGGGGGTTTTTTTTCCAGGAAAAGGGCCCCTGGTTTGGTTGGGGGGCCCGTGGCTGGAGTGGCCGGGTGGCTCCGAAAATCCACGATACCAGGATGGTCCCCAAAGAAAAATGCACAATGCCAAATCGGGCTGGTTTTATAGACAAGTGCTCCCGCAATCTGCCAGCCAATGAGGGGAGGGCAGTTTTACTTCCAGGGAAAAGGGCCCCCTGATTTTTTGGGGGCCTGTGGGTGGGAGGGCCGCTTTCCCGAAAATCCCAAAACCGGATTTCCCAGGGGAAAAGGGGGCCCCTGCCAATGGGGTGGTTTTATAGGGGAAGTGGTCCGGGAAACTGCCAGCCCCAAAAGGGGGGTTTGGGTTTTTTTCCGGGGGGAAAAAGGGGAGTTTTTTTTGGGGCCCTTGGCTGGAGTGGGGCTGGTTTCCGAAAATCCCCGATCCCGGAGGTTCCCCAAAGAAAGGGGGCACGTGCCAAGTTCAGGTTTAATTTAAAAATGGTTCCTGCAAATTTCCGCCAGAGGGGGGGGGTTTTCTTTTCCGGGGAAAAAGGGCCCTTTTGTTTTTGGGGTTTTGGCTGGGAGTGGGCCGGGGGCCCCTGAAAATCCCCGATACGCGGTGGTCCCAGAAAAAGGGGCACCAAAGGGCCAAAATGGGTGGTTTTAAAGGCAAGTGGTCCTGCAAATTTCCAGCCCGAAAGGGGGTGGTTAATTTTTTTCGGGAAAGGGCCGTATTTGTTTGGGGCCCCGTGGGTGGAGTGGCCGGCTGGCCCTAAAATCCACAAGGGTGGTTCCCCGATAAAAAGGGGGCCCCCCCTGCCAATCGGGTGGTTGATAGAGCAATGGGTCCTGCAATCTCCACCCGAGGGGGGTAGTTTTTTTCCAGGGAAAAGGGCCTGTTTTGTTTGGGGCCTTGGGTGGGAGTGGCGGGTGGCTCCCGAAAATCACGATAGCAGGGGGTTCCCCGATGAAGGGGCACCAGTCCGAGTCGGGCTGGTTTTTTAGAGGCAAGTGGGTCCTGCAATCTGCCACCAGAAGCGGGGGGGGGATTTTCTTTGCCAGGGAAAGGGTGTGGGTTTTTTTCGGGGGGCCCTTTGGGTGGGGGGGGGGCCGGGTGGCTCCCGAAAATCCCGAACGCAGGGTGGGTTCCCCGAGAAGTAACCAGTGCCAGTCGGGCTGGTTGAAGAGGGAAGTGGTCCCGCAATTGCCACCCCGGGGGCGGGGGAGTTTTTTCCAAGGAAAAGGGCCGGGTTTTGTTCGGGGGCTGTGGTGGGGGGTGGCCGGCTGGTCTGAAAAACCACGATACCGGGGGGTTCCCAATGAAAGGTGGGACCAGTGCCAAGTTGGAAAAGGTTTTTTATTACCAAGGGCTGCTGCAATGTCCAGCCAGTGATGGGAGGGCAGTTTACTTTCCCGGAAAGGGCCCTAGATTTTTTGGGGACTTGTGGCTGGGGGTTGGGCCGGAGGGCCCCCAAAAATCCACAAAACGGGATGGCTCCCAGACCCAAGGGGACCCGTGCAAGTCGGCTGGTTTGAGAGAGGCAAGTGGTTCCGCAACCCACCCGAAGGTGGGCAGGTCATTTTAATTCCGGGAAAGGGCCTACTCTGTGTTTTTTGGGGGTGTGGGGGGGGTGGCCCGGGTGGCTCCTGAAAATCCACAATCGCAGGGTGGTTCCCGATGAAAAAGGTGGGACCCTGCGATTGGGGTGGGTTTTAAAGGAAGTGGCTGCTGCAATCTGCCAGCCCGAAACGGGGCGGGTGAGTTTTGTTGCCAGGAAAAGGGCCATGGTTTGTGTTCGGGGGCCCGTGGCTGGGTGGCGGGGCTGGTTCCTGAAAAACCACGATACATGGAGGTTCCCAGATGAAAGGTGGGACCGTGCCAATCGGGGGTTTGTTTTACCAAAATGGTGCTGCAATGTGCCCCCAGATGAGGGCGGTCAGTTTTACTTCCAGGGTAAAGGGCCGTGATTTTTTTTGGGGGGTTGTGGCTGGGAGTGGCCCGGGTGGCTCCCGAAAATCCACAAAAGCAGGTGGTTCCCGAGAAAGGGGCACCAGTGCCAGTTGGTGGATGTAACAAGTGGCTCCCGCAATCTGCCAGCCCAAAAAAGGGGGGGGTTGGGTTTTTTTCCCGGAAAAGGGCCGTGTTTTGTTTGGGGCTGTGGTGGGGGGGCCGGGGCTCCTAAAATCCCCGTACGCAATGGTTTCCCAATGAAAAAGTGGGACAATTCAAACGGGGTGGTTTGATGGCCAATGGCTCCCGCAATCGCGGGCCGAAGTGGGCGGTCTTTTAATTCCGGGGGAAAGGGCCCTGGTTTTGTTGGGGCCGTGGCTGGAGTGCCGCTGGGTCCGAAAATCCACGATACAGGGGTTCCAATGAAAGGGGGCACCCGTGCCAGTCGGGTGGGTTTATAGAGGCAAGTGCTCCCGCAATCTGCCACCAAATGAGGGGAGGGCAGTTTTACTTCCGGGGGAAAAGGGGCCCTATTTTTTTTTTTTTGGGGCTTTGGCTGGGTGCCGCTGCCCCGAAAATCCACTACCGGATTGTCCCAGAAAGTGGGACCCTGCCAAATTGGGCTGTTTTATAGGAAGTGGCTCCCGCAATCTCCACCAAAGGGGCGGTTGTTTTTTCCAGGGGAAAAGGGCCGTGTTTGTTTGGGCTTTTGGGGAGTGGGCCCGGGTGGTCCTGAAAATCCACGATACCAAGGGGTCCCCAAGAAAAGGGGGGGACATGCCGAGTCGGCGGTTAAAAGAGGAAGTGCCCGAATCTGCCAGCCAGAAGCGGGGGGGGGGGTTTTTTCCGGGAAAAAGGGCCGTGTTTTTTTGGGGGCTGTGGCTGGGGGCCCCGGGTGGCTCCTGAAAAAACCAGATAAGCAGGTGGTTCCCAGATGAAAGGGGCACATGCCAAGTTGGGTGGTTGAGAACCCCGTGGGTTTTTGCAAACTGCCCGCCAAGATGGCAGTCGTTTTAAAAAACCGGAAAGGGGCCGTATTTTTTTTTGGGGGCCTTCTGGGGGAGTGGGCCGGTGGCTCCTGAAAACCACAATCGCGGGGGTCCCCGATAAAAGGGGGCACCAGGTCGGTCGGCTGGTTTTATAAGGGCAAATCCCTGCAATCTTCCAGCAGAAGCGGGGGGGATTTTGTTTGCCAGGGAAAAGGGCCGTGTTTGTGTTCGGGGCCTGTGGCTGGGGGTGGCGGGGGCTCCTGAAAATCCACGATACGCAGGGTGGTTCCCCAAAGAAAGTGGCCCCGGCCGAGTCGGGCTGGGTTGATAAGGCAATGGCTCCCGCAAAACTGCCAGCCAGAAGCGGGGCGGGGGAGTTTTCTTTTTAGGGAAAAGGGCCGGGTTTTTGTTGGGGGCTTGGGTGGGAGTGGCGGGTGGCTCTAAAACCACGTACCAGGAGGTTCCAAAAAGTGGCACCGTGCCAAATCGGTGGTTTTAAGAGGGAAGTGGTTTCCGCTTGCGCCAGAAGGGGCGGGTGAGTTTTTTTTGCCAGGGGAAAAAGGGCCTGGTTTGTGTTCGGGGCCCGGGCTGGGTGGGGGGCTGGTTTTAAAATCCACGATCCGGATGGTTCCCCGATGAAGGTGGACCATGCCAAGTCGGGCGGTTTTATAACCCAAATGGCTCGCAATTGCCAGCCAAAGGGGGGAGTTTTTTCATTTGGAAAGGGGGGCCCTAGTTTTTTTTGGGGACTTTTGGCTGGGGGGCCCGGGTGGCTCTGAAAATCCACAAAAGCAGGTGGTCCCAGAAAGGTGGCACCAGTGCAATCGGGTGTTTGGAAGGGAATGGTTTCCGCAATCTGCCAGCCCGAAGGTGGGCAGGTCTTTTAAAACCGGGAAAGGGGGCCCTATTTGTTTTTGGGGGGTGTGGTGGGGGTGCCGGGGTGGGTCCTGAAAAAACCCCAAAAACCAGGATGGTTCCCGATGAAGGTGGGCCCCTCCGACGGGTGGGTTTTTAGAGGGAAGTGGCTCTCATTGCCCCCAGAAACGGGGCCGTGAGTTTTTTTTGCCAGGGGAAAAAGGGGCCGGTTTGTGTTCGGGGGCCCGTGGGTGGAGTGGCGGGTGGTTCCGAAAACCACGTAAGGAGGTTCCCCAAAGAAAAGGTGGCACCCTGCCAAGTGGGCGGTTTTAATTTCCAATGGCTGCTGCAATGTGCCAGCCCAAAGATGGGCAGGGCGTTTTCTTCCAGGGGAAAGGGCCGTAGATTTTTTTTTTGGGGGCTTGTGGGTGGGGGTGGCCGGCTGGTCCGAAAATCCCCATACCAGGAGGTTCCCCGATGAAGGTGGACATGCCCCCCGTTGGGGGTGGTTGATAGACCCAAATGGTCCTGCAATCTGCCCGCCGAAAGGGGGGTTGTTTTTTCAGGGGAAAAGGGCCCTGGGTTTTTGGGTTTGGGCGGGGGGTGGGAGGGGGCTGGTTGAAAATCCACGATACCGGTGGTTCCAGATGAAAGTGGACATGCCAGGCGGTGGTTTGGGTGAAAGGGCCCTGCAAACTGCCGCCGAAGATGGCAGGCCCTTTTTTTAAATTTGGGGGGAAAGGGCCCGGGTTTTTTTTTGGGGGGGCCCGTGGGGGGTGGCCGGGTGGCTCCCTGAAAAAACCCCGATAGAGGATGGGTTCCAAATGAAAAGGGGGCACCGGCCAAATCGGGTGGGTTTATAGAGGAAAAGGCTCCCGCAATCTGCCCGCCAGTGGGGCAGGTCAGTTTTTACTTAGGGAAAAAAGGGCCCTGTTTTTTTTTGGGGGCTGGGCTGGAGGGGCCGGGTCCCCGAAAAACCCCATACGCGGGTGGTTCCCAGAAAGGTTGCACCGTGCCATGGGCTGTTTTTATAGGGGAAGTGGGCCCCCATCTGCCGCCAGAAGGGGGCGGGTTTGTTTTTTTGCCCGGGAAAAGGGCCCTTTTTGTTGGGGGCTGTGGGGGAGTGGCCCGGTGGTTTCCCGAAAATCCCCGATACCGGGTGGGTTTCCCGATGAAAAACGGCACCCCGTGCCCATCGGCTGGTTGTAAGGAAAGGGCTCCGCAAATTGCCGCCAGGCGGGGGGTTGGTTTTTTCCCGGGGGAAAAGGGGCCCCTGTTTTGTTGGGGGCTGTGGCGGGGGTGGCCGGGTGGGTCTGAAAAACCACGATAAGGTGGTTCCCCGATGAAAGTGGGGCCCCTGCCAAGTGGGCTGGTTTTTAAAAACAAGTGGTCCTGCAATCTGCCCGCAGAGATGGGCAGGGCAGTTTAATTCCCCGGGGAAAAAAAAGGGGTATTTTGTTTGGGGCTGTGGCTGGAGTGGGCCGGTGGCTCCCGAAAATCCACAAAAGCGGATGGTTTCCCCGATAAAAAATGGCCCAGGGGCAGTCGGCTGGTTTTTAGGTCAAGTTTCTCCTGAATTCCCGCCAGAAGCGGGGGGGTAGGTTTTTGCCAGGAAAGGGCCCCGGTTTTTGTTCGGGGCCGGTGGGGGGGCGGGGGGCTCCTGAAAATCCACGTACCGGATGGTTTCCCCGATGAAAAGGGGGCACCCTGCCAGTCGGGGGGGATTGAAGAGGGAAGTGGCTCCTGCAATTGCCCCAATGAGGCAGGTCAGTTTTACTTCCCGGGAAAAGGGCCGTAGTTTTTTTTGGGGCTTGGGTGGGAGTGGGCCGGGGTGGCCCCAAAATCCACATACCGGGTGGCCCAGAAAAAGGTGGGGACCAGGCCATCGGCTGGTTTGATAGAGGAAGTGGCTCGCAATCTGCCCGCCGAAGCGGGGCGGGTGGTTTTTTTGCCAGGGGAAAGGGGCCTGGTTTTTGTTTGGGGGTTGGCTGGGGTGGCCGCTGGCCTGAAATCCCCGATCGAGGATGGTTCCCCGAAAATGGACCAGGCCGATCGGGCTGGGTTTTAAGAGGGAAATGCTCCCCCAATTCCGCCAAAAAGGGGCGGGTGAGTTTTGTTTGCCAGGAAAGGGCCTGTTGGTTGGGGGGTGTGGGGTGGGAGTGCGGGGTGGTCCCGAAAACCACGATACAGGATGGTTCCCCCTGAAAGGGGGCCCCCCATGCCAAGTCGGGGTTTGATATAAGTGGGCTGCAAATTTCCAGCCAATAGGGAGGAGTTTTTTTCCAGGGAAAAGGGGCCCTATTTTTTTTGGGGACCTGTGGTTGGGGGTCCCCCCCTGGCCCGAAAATCCACATAACAGGGGTGGTCCCCGAAAAAGGTGGCACATCCAGTGGGCGTTTTTAAGAGGAAGTGGTCCCATCTGCCAGCCCGAAGGGGCCGGGGAGTTTTTTTTCCCCCCCCCCCGGGAAAAAGGGGGTGGTTTTTTTGGGGGCCTGTGGGGGAGTGGCCCGGGTGGCTCCTGAAAATAAAAAAGGGGGGGGAAAATTTCCAATAAATAATAAGTTTGGGCGGTTTGAAACAAGTGGGTGCGCAATTGCCGCCAAAGGGGGGGTATTTTTTTTCCAGGGAAAGGGCCTGTTTTTTTTGGGGGGTTGTGGGGGAGTGCCGCTGGTCCCGAAAAAACCCCCAAAACGGTGGTTCCAGTGAAAGGGGGCACCAGTGCCAGTTGGCTGGTGATAAAAGTGGCTCCCGCAATTGCCCGCCAGAGGGGGGGGGGTAGTTTTTTTCCAGGGAAAAGGGCCTAGTTTTTTTGGGGGCTGTGCTGGGAGTGGGGGGCTGGCTCCGAAAATCCCCAAAACGCAGGATGGGGCCCAGAGAAAAGTGGCACCCTGCCCAAGTGGGGGGGTTTGATGGACCCAAATGGGGTCCTGCAATTGCAGCCTAATGGGAGGTCTTTTTAAATTCAGGGAAAAGGGGGCCCTGGTTTTTTTGGGGGCCGTGGCTGGAGGGCCGGTGGCTCCTGAAAATCCCCGATACAGGAGGTTCCCAAAAGAAAGGGGGCCAGTGCGAGTCGGGGGGGTTGATAGAGGCAAGTGCTCCGCAATCTGCCAGCCCAAAGATGGGGGAGGTCGTTTTTTTCGGGAATGGGCCGTATTTTTTTGGGGCTTTTGGCGGGGTGGCGTGCCCAAAAATCCACAATACGCTGGTTCCCGAAAAAGGGGCACCAGGGCCAAATTGGGGTGGTTTTATTAAGCAATGGTCCTGCATTGCCAGCCAAAGGGCGGGCGTTTTTTTCCAGGGGGAAAAGGGGCCCTAGTTTTGTTTGGGGCTTTTGGGTGGGAGGGCCGGTGGCTCCTGAAAAACCCCGTACCCCGGGTGGGTTCCCCCGATGAAAGGGCACAGTGCCCATCGGCGGGGGGATGAGGAAGTGCTCCGCAATCTGCCGCCAGAAGGGGGCGGGTATTTTTTTGCCCGGGAAAAGGGCCGTGGTTTTTTTCGGGGGGCTGTGGCGGGAGTGGGCCCGGGTGGTCCTGAAAATCCCCGATACGCAGGATGGTTCCCAGATGAAAGTGGCACCAGTGCCAAGTCGGGCTAGTTTGACAGAGCCAAGTGGTTCCTGCAATTTGCCAGCCAGAAGATGGGCAGGTCACTTTTAATTCAGGGAAAGGGGCCCCTAGTTTGTGTTTGGGGGCCTGTGGTGGGAGTGGCCGGCTGGCTCCTGAAAATCCCGATACGCAGGATGGTTCCCAGATGAAAAGTGGCAGCAATGCCAAGTCGGGGTGGTTTGAATAGTACCAAGTGGCTCCTGCAATCTGCGAGCCGGAAGATGGGCAGGTCAGTTTTAATTCCAGGAAAAGGGCCGTGGGTTTTTGTTCGGGCCTTGGTGGGGGTGGCCCGCTGGTCCTGAAAAAACCCCGATACCGGGGTGGGTTCCGATGAAAAGGGCACCGTACCGGTTTTGGGTGGTTTGATTGAGGCAAGTGTCTCCGCAATTGCCAGCCCGAAGCGGGGCGGGTGAGTTTTGTTTTCCAGGGGGAAAAGGCCCTGGTTTTTGTTGGGGGGCCCGTGGGTGGCTTGGGCCGGGTGGTCCTGAAAATCCACGATACGCAGGGTGGTTCCCCCGATGAAGGTGGCACCCTTTCAAGTCGGCCGGGCTGATAAAAGGGAAGTGGCTCCGGAAAAACTCCACCAATGGGGCAGGTCAGTTTTATTCCAGGGAAAGGGCCGGGTTGTGTTCGGGGGGCCCGTGGCTGGGAGTGGGCCGGTGGGTCCTGAAAATCCCGATACGCAGGGGTTCCAAAGAAAAAGGGGGCAACCGTGCCCGGGGGGGCTGGATTGATATGGGGAAATGGCTCCGCAATCTGCAGCCCGAAGATGGGAGGTAGTTTTTAAATTTCCCGGGAAAGGGGGCGTTGTGTATGTTTTGGGGGGCCCGTGCTGGGGGTGGCCGCCTGGGTCCGAAAATCCCGTGACGGGTGCTTCCAGTGAAAGGGGGCACCAGTGCGTGTCAGGTGGTTTAATTGA
Organism: Zonotrichia leucophrys gambelii; assembly: GCF_028769735.1. Lineage (NCBI taxonomy): Eukaryota > Metazoa > Chordata > Aves > Passeriformes > Passerellidae > Zonotrichia > Zonotrichia leucophrys. The sequence continues at coordinate 10,548 of NW_026993648.1, forward strand.
GGGGAAATGGGTCCTGCAATCTGCCCGCCAAAGGGGGCGGGTGGTATTTTTGCCAGGGGAAAAGGGCCGTGGTTTGTTTTTGGGGGCCTGTGGCTGGGAGTGGCCCCGGGTGGCTCCTGAAAATCCACGATTGCAGGGTGGTTCCAGATAAAGGTGGCACCAGTGCCGAGTCGGGCTGGATTGAAGAGGGAATCTCCCGCAAATTTCCAGCCGATGACGGGCAGGTCAGTTTTTTTCCGGGAAAAAGGGCCCTGGTTGTGTTCGGGGGGTGTGGTGGGGTGGCCCGGGTGGCTCCGAAATCCCCGATGCGCAGGTGGTTCCAGATGAAAAGGTCACCAGTGCCAAGTTGGAAAATTTGTATTACCATGGGCTGCTGCAAAGTGCCAGCCAATGGGCAGGTCAGTTTTATTCCAGGAAAAGGGGCCCCAATTTTTTTTGGGGGGCTTGGGTGGGATGGGCCGGCAGGGCCCCAAGAAAATCCCCAATAGCGGATGGCTCCCACCCCAAGGGCGGCACAGTGCCGAGTCGGGCTGGGTTTATAGGGCAAGTGGCTCCCGCAATCTGC
>NW_026993649.1:0-11102 GCF_028769735.1 Zonotrichia leucophrys gambelii
GAAATTTAAGAAAAGGGCCCTCCCGGGGGGTTTTAAGGGAATGGCTCCAATCCCAGCCAAAGGGGGGGGTGGGTTTTTTTGCCGGAAAAGGGGGGGTTTGTTTTTGGGTGGGCTGGGAGGGCCGGCTGGCTCCTGAAAATCCACGATACGCAGGATGGTTTCCCAGATGAAAGGGCACCAGTCCGAGCTGGTTTGATAGAGGGAAGGGCCCTGCAATCTGCCAGCCAGAAGCGGGGCGGGTAGTTTTTTTTGCCAGGGAAGGGCCGTGGTTTGTGTTCGGGGCCTGTGGCTGGGAGTGGCCGGCTGGCTCCTGAAAATCCACGATACGCAGGATGGTTCCCAGATGAAAGGGGCACCAGTGCCGAGTCGGCTTTTTGAAAGTGGCTCTGCAATCTGCCAGCCGAGGGGTCTTTTTTTCCAGGGAAAAAAGGGCCGTAATTTTTTTTGGGGCCTGTGCTGGGAGTGGCCGGCTGGCTCCTGAAAATCCACATACGCAGGATGGTTCCCATATAAAGGTGGCACCAGTGCCGAGTCCGGGGTGTTTGATAGAGGAAGTGGCTCCTGCAATCTGCCACCAGAAGGGCGGTTTTTTTCCAGGGAAAAGGGCCGAGTTTTGTTTGGGGGCTGGTGGGGCCGTGAAAAAAAAAAAAAACCAGAAGCGGTATTTTGTTGCCAGGAAGGGCGTGGTGTGTTCGGGGCTTGCGGGTGGCGCGGCTCCTGAAACCACGATACGCAAATGTCCAGATGAAGGTGCACCATGCCGTCGCTGGATGATAGAGGCAAGGGCTCCGCATCTGCCCAAGAGCGTCATTTTACTTCCAGGGAAAGCCGAGTTTTGGCCTTGCTGGGAGTGGCCGGCTGCTCTGAAAATCCACGATACCAGTGGTTCCCAGATGAAGGGCACCAGTCGAGTCGGTGGTTGATAGAGGAAGTGCTCCTGCAATCCAGCCGAAGCGCGGGTGTTGTTGCCAGGAAAAGGGCGTGGTTGTTTCGGGGCCGGCTGGGAGTGGCCGGCTGGCTCCTGAAAATCCACGATACGCAGGATGGTTCCCAGATGAAAGGTGGCACCAGTACCGAGTCAGGCTGGTTTGATAGAGGGAAGTGGCTCCTGCAATCTGCCAGCCAGAAGCGGGCGGGTGAGTTTTGTTTCCAGGGAAAAGGGCCGTGGTTTGTGTTCGGGGGCCTGGGCTGGGAGTGGCCGGCTGGCTCCTGAAAATCCACGATACGCAGGATGGTTCCCAGATGAAAGTGGCACCAGTGCCGAGTCGGCTGGTTTGATAGAGCAAGTGGCTCCTGCAATCTGCCAGCCAGAACGGGCGGTGAGTTTTTTTGCCAGGAAAAGGGCCGTGGTTTGTGTTCGGGGCCTGTGGGAGTGGCCGGCTGCTCCTGAAAATCCACGATACGCAGGATGGTTCCCAGATGAAAGGTGGCACCAGTGCCAAGTCGGGCTGGTTTGATAAGGCAAGTGGCTCCTGCAATCTGCCAGCCAAAGCGGGGGGGGTAGTTTTTTTTGCCAGGGAAAAGGGCCGGGTTTGTTTGGGGCCTTTGGCTGGGAGTGCCGGCTGGCTCCTGAAAATCCAGATACGCAGGATGGTTCCCAGATGAAAGGTGGCACCAGTTTCCGAGTCGGGCTGGATTGATAGGGGAAGTGGGTCCTGCAATCTGCCACCAGAAGCGGGGGGTATTTTTTTCCAGGAAAAGGGCCGTGGGTTTGTTTGGGGCCTGTGGCTGGGAGTGGCCGGGTGGCTCCTGAAAATCCACGATACGCAGGATGCTTCCCAATGAAAGGTGGCACCATGGGCCCAGTCGGGCTGGTTTGAGAAGCCAAGTGGTTCCTGCAATCTGCCAGCCAGAAGATGGGCAGGGCAGTTTTTAATTCCAGGGGAAAAAGGGGCCCTAGTGTATGTTGGGGGCCTGTGGCTGGGAGTGGCCGGCTGGGTCCTGAAAATCCACAAACCAGGATGGTTCCCAGATGAAAGGTGGCACCATGTCGAGTCGGGCTGGGTTTTATAAGTAAGTGTCTCCTGCAATCTGCCAGCCAGAAGCGGGGGGTAGTTTTGTTTGCCAGGGAAAAGGCCGTGGTTTTGTGTTCGGGGGCTTTGGCTGGGAGTGGCCGGCTGGCTCCTAAAATCCACGATACCAGGGTGGTTCCCAGATGAAAGGTGGCACCAGTGCCGAGTCGGGCTGGTTTATATGGGGAAGTGGCCTGCCAATCTGCCACCAGAAGGGGGCGGGTGAGTTTTGTTTGCCAGGGAAAAGGGCCGTGGTTTGTGTTCGGGGGCCTGTGGCTGGGAGTGGCCGGCTGGGTCCTGAAAACCACGATACGCAGATGGTTCCCAGATGAAAGTGGCACCATGCCCAGTCGGCTGGTTTGATAGGGAATGGCTCCCGCAATCTCCAGCCAGAAACGGGCGGGTGATTTTTTGCCAGGGAAAAGGGCCCTGGTTTGTGTTCGGGGCCGTGGCTGGGATTGCCCGGCTCCCGAAAACCACGATACCAGGTGGTTTCCCCAAAGAAAAGGGGGCCCCGTACCGGCGGCTGGTTTGATAGGGGAAGTGCTCCTGCAAACTGCCCGCAGAAACGGGCGGGTGAGTTTTTTTGCCGGGAAAAGGGCCGGGGTTTTTTGTTCGGGGGCCCGTGGCTTGGGTGGGCCCGGGTGGCCTGAAAATCCACAAACGCAGGAAAAAGGGTTTCCCCGATGAAAGGTGGCACCAGTCGAGTCGGGGTGGTTATAAGGAAAAAGGGGGCCCGAATCTCCAGCCAGAAGGGCGGTAGTTTTTTTCCAGGGAAAAGGCGTGGTTTGTGTTCCGGGGCCTGTGGGGGAGTGGCCCGGGTGTCCGAAAAATCCACGATAGCAGGGTGGTCCCAGATGAAAGGTGGCACCAGTTCCCACCCCCGGGGTGGTTTTATAGGGGAAGTGCTCCTGCATTTGCCCAGCAAGAAGGGCGGTAGTTTTTTTCAGGGGAAAGGGCCCTGGTTTGTTTGGGCCTGTGGCGGGGGTGGCCCGGCTCTGAAAATCCAAAATCCAGTGGTTCCCCAATAAAGGTGGCACCCGGCCGGGCGGGGTGGTTTTATAGAGGAAGTGGCTCCTGCAATCGCCCGCCCAAACGGGCGGGGGATTTTTGTTTGCAGGGAAAGGGCCGTGGTTTTTTGTTCGGGGGCCCGTGGGTAGTGGCCCGGGGGTCCTGAAAACCACATCGCAGGATGGTTCCCCCAGAAAGTGGCCCAGGCCAGTGGGGTGGTTTTAAGAGCAATGGTCCTGAATCGCCACCAGGAGGGCGGTCATTTTTTTTCCGGGAAAAGGGTAATTTTTTTGGGCCTTTGTGGGAGTGGCCGGCTGGTCCTGAAAATCCCGATACAGGGTGGTTCCCAGATGAAAGGGGGCACCATTCGACGGGTGGTTTTTATAGAGGGAAGGCCCTGCAATCTGCCAGCCCCATGACGGACAGGTCAATTTTACTTCCCGGGAAAAGGACCGAAATTTTTTGGGGACCTTGGGTGGGAGTGGCCGGGTGGCTCCTAAAATCCACGATACCAGATGGGTTTCCCCAAAGAAAGGTAACCATGTCGAGTCGGGCTGGTTTGATAGAGGGAAGTGGGTCCTGCAATCTTCCACCAGAAGCGTGGGGGGTGAGTATTTTGCCAGGGAAAAGGGCCGGTTTGTTTTTCGGGGGCCTGTGGCCGGGGGTGGCCGGGTGGCCCTGAAAACCCATACGCAGGGGGCCAGTAAAGGGGCACCATCCCACAGGTTGGGTTTTATAGAGGAAGGGGTCCCCAATTGCCAGCCCCGAAGCAGGGGGGGGTGAGTTTTTGTTTGCCAGGGAAAAGGGCCCCGTTTTTTGGGGGGCCCGTGGCTGGAGTGGCCGGCTGGCTCCTGAAAATCCACGATACGCAATGGTTCCCCGATGAAAGGGGCACCAGACCCATCGGGGTGGTTTGATAAAGGGGGGTGGCTCCTGCAATCTGCCACCAGAACGGGGGGGGGAGTTTTGTTGCCAGGGAAAAGGGCCGGGGGTTTGTGTCGGGCCTTGGCTGGGGGTGGCCGGCTGGCTCCTGAAAAACCCCGATCGCAGTGGGTTCCCCGATGAAAGGGGGCACCATGCCAAGCGGGCGGTTTTATAGGGGAAGGCTCCTGCATTTTGCCACCAAAAGGGGGCGGGGGATTTTCTTCCCGAAAAGGGCCGTTGTTTGGTTTGGGGGGCCCGTGGCGGAGGCCTGGTCCTGAAAATCCACAAAACCAAATGTTCCCGATAAAGGTGGGACCCTGTCAGCGGGGGGTTGATAGAGGGAAGTGGCCCTGCAATCTTCCCCCGAAGCGGGGGGGGGATTTTGTTTTCCAGGGAAAGGGGGGTTTTTTATTTGGGGCCTGTGGTGGAGTGGCCGCTGCTCCGAAAATCCACGATACCAGGATGGTTCCCAATGAAAGGTGCACCAGCCGATCGGGCTGGTTTTATAAGGCAATGGCTCCCGCAATCGCAAAACCAGAACGGGGGGTTATTTTTTCCAGGGAAAAGGCCCTGTTTTTTGGGCCTTTGCGGGAGTGGCCGGGTGGCCCTGAAAAACCAAAACGCAGGATGGGTTTTCCCAAAGAAAGGTGGCACCGTGCCGACGGGGGGTTTTATAGAGGAAGTGCTCCTCAATCTGCCACCGATGACGGGCAGGTCAATTTTACTCCCGGGAAAAAGGGCCGAGAATTTTTTGGGGACCTGTGGCTGGGATGGCCGGGTGGCTCCTGAAAAACCACGTACGCAGGATGGTTCCCCGTGAAAGGGGCACCAGGGCGAGTCGGGTTGGTTGATAGAGGGGGGTGGCTCCTGCAATCTGCCAGCCAAAGCGGGGCGGGGGAGTTTGTTTTCCAGGGAAAAGGGGCCCTGGTTTTTGTCGGGGCCTGTGCGGGGGTGGGGCCCGGGGCTCCTAAAAATCCACATACCAGGGTGGTTCCAATGAAAGGGGACCTGGCAGCGGGGTGGTTTGTGGGGGGGGGGGGGGGGGGGGGGTTTGGGGAAAAAGGGGGGTTTGGGGGGGGGGGGGGGGGGGGGGGGGGGAAAAAAACCCCTGCAGGGGGTTAGTGGGGGGGGCCGGGGGGGGGAGATAGGGGGGGGGGGGGGGCGGGGGAGGTTTTTGGGTTTGCCAGGAAAAGGGATGGTTTGTGTTCGGGGCCCCGTGGCGGGGGTGGCCGGCTGGGCCCCGAAAAACCACGATACGCAGGGGTGGGTTTCCCAAAAGGTGGCCCATCCGATGGGGGTTGAAGCAATTTTTTTTTTTTTTTTTTTTTTTTTTTTTTTTTTTTTTTTTTTTTTTTTTTTTTTTTTTTTTTTTTTTTTTTTTTTTTTTTTTTTTTTTTTTTTTTTTTTTTTTTTTTTTTTTTTTTTTTTTTTTTTTTTTTTTTTTTTTTTTTTTTTTTTTTTTTTTTTTTTTTTTTTTTTTTTTTTTTTTTTTTTTTTTTTTTTTTTTTTTTTTTTTTTTTTTTTTTTTTTTTTTTTTTTTTTTTTTTTTTTTTTTTTTTTTTTTTTTTTTTTTTTTTTTTTTTTTTTTTTTTTTTTTTTTTTTTTTTTTTTTTTTTTTTTTTTTTTTTTTTTTTTTTTTTTTTTTTTTTTTTTTTTTTTTTTTTTTTTTTTTTTTTTTTTTTTTTTTTTTTTTTTTTTTTTTTTTTTTTTTTTTTTTTTTTTTTTTTTTTTTTTTTTTTTTTTTTTTTTTTTTTTTTTTTTTTTTTTTTTTTTTTTTTTTTTTTTTTTTTTTTTTTTTTTTTTTTTTTTTTTTTTTTTTTTTTTTTTTTTTTTTTTTTTTTTTTTTTTTTTTTTTTTTTTTTTTTTTTTTTTTTTTTTTTTTTTTTTTTTTTTTTTTTTTTTTTTTTTTTTTTTTTTTTTTTTTTTTTTTTTTTTTTTTTTTTTTTTTTTTTTTTTTTTTTTTTTTTTTTTCCCCCCCCCCCCCCCCCCCCCCCCCCCCCCCCCCCCCCCCCCCCCCCCCCCCCCCCCCCCCCCCCCCCCCCCCCCCCCCCCCCCCCCCCCCCCCCCCCCCCCCCCCCCCCCCCCCCCCCCCCCCCCCCCCCCCCCCCCCCCCCCCCCCCCCCCCCCCCCCCCCCCCCCCCCCCCCCCCCCCCCCCCCCCCCCCCCCCCCCCCCCCCCCCCCCCCCCCCCCCCCCCCCCCCCCCCCCCCCCCCCCCCCCCCCCCCCCCCCCCCCCCCCCCCCCCCCCCCCCCCCCCCCCCCCCCCCCCCCCCCCCCCCCCCCCCCCCCCCCCCCCCCCCCCCCCCCCCCCCCCCCCCCCCCCCCCCCCCCCCCCCCCCCCCCCCCCCCCCCCCCCCCCCCCCCCCCCCCCCCCCCCCCCCCCCCCCCCCCCCCCCCCCCCCCCCCCCCCCCCCCCCCCCCCCCCCCCCCCCCCCCCCCCCCCCCCCCCCCCCCCCCCCCCCCCCCCCCCCCCCCCCCCCCCCCCCCCCCCCCCCCCCCCCCCCCCCCCCCCCCCCCCCCCCCCCCCCCCCCCCCCCCCCCCCCCCCCCCCCCCCCCCCCCCCCCCCCCCCCCCCCCCCCCCCCCCCCCCCCCAAAATGGAAGTAGGGCTGGTTGAAGAGAAGTGGCTCGCAATCTCAGCCAGAAGCGGGGGGTATTTTTTCCAGGGAAAAGGGCGGTTTGTGTTGGGCTTGGCTGGAGTGCGGCTGGCTCTGAAATCCCAAAAGCAGGGGTTCCAGATGAAGGGCACAGTGCCAGTCGGCGGTTGATAAAAGTGGCTCCGCAATTGCCAGCAGAGGGCATCAGTTTACTCAGGAAAAGGGCCCAGTTTTTTGGGGGCCTGGGGGAGTGCCGCTGCTCCTGAAAATCCACGATCCAGATGTTCCCAATGAAAGGGGCACAGTGCCGAGCGGCTGGTTGATAGAGGCAAGGGCTCCTGCAATCTGCCACCCGAGAGGCGGTAGTTTTTTCAAAAAAAGGCGGTTTTTGTTGGGGGCCTGTGGCTGGGAGTGGCCGCCCGTCCTAAAATCCGATACGATGGTTCCCAAGAAATGCACAGTGCGAGCGGGGGTTTATAGAGGAAGTGGTCCGCAACGCAGCCAAAAGCGGGGGGGTGAGTTTGTTTGCCAGGGAAAGGGGGGGGTGGTTGTGTTCGGGCCTGTGGCTGGGTGCGCTGGGTCCTGAAATCCACGTACGCGGATGGTTCCCAGAGAAAGGTGCCCGTGCAGTCGGGTGTTGATAACAAGGCCTGCAATTCACAGAGCGGCGGTATTTTTCCAGGAAAGGCCGGTTTTTTGGTGGCTGGAGTGCGGCTGGCCGAAAATCCACATCGCGGATGGTTCCAAAAGTGGCACCATGCCGTCGGCTGGATTGATAGAGGAAGTGGCTCCTGCAACTCCAGCCAGAGCGCAGGTAGTTTTTCCAGGAAAGGGCCGTGGTTTGTGTTGGGCTGTGGTGGAGTGGCGGCTGGCTCCTGAAAATCCACATACAGGATGGTCCCAGATGAAAGGTGGCACCAGGCCAGGGCTGATTGAAAAAGTGGCTCTGCAATTGCCGCCGAGGGGGGTAGTTTTTTCCAGGAAAAAGGGCCGGTTTTTTGGGGTTGGCTGGAGTGGCCGGGCTCCTAAACCACGATACGCAGAGGTTCCCGTGAAAGGTGGCACCAGGCGAGTCGGCTGTTGATAGGGAAGTGGCTCTGAATCTCAGCCAGAGCGGGGGGTAGTTTCTTCCAGGAAAGGGCGGTTTTGTTGGGCGTGCTGGAGTGCCGCTGGGTCCTGAAAATCCACATACCAGGATGGTTCCCAGGAAGTGGCCTGCCGAGCGGCGGTTGTAAGGAAGTGGCTCTGCAATCGCCAGCCAGAGCGGCGGTAATTTTTTTCCAGGAAAAGGCCGTGTTTTTTGGGGCCTTGGTGGGGTGGCGGCTGGTCCGAAAATCACGATACGGTGGTTCCCGATGAAAGTGCACCAGTGCGGCGGTGGTTGTAAGGAAGTGCTCCTGCAATCGCCAGCCAAGCGGGGGTAGTTTTTCCAGGAAAAGGGCCGTGTTTGTTTGGGGCTGTGGCGGGAGTGCGGCTTGCTCCAAAATCCACTACGAGGATGGTTCCGAGAAGTGGCACAGTCCAGTCGGGGTTGATAGAGGGAGTGGTCCCGCAATGCCAGCCAGAAGCAGGGGGGTATTTTTCCAGGGAAAAGGGGTGGTTTTTTTGGGGCCTGTGGCTGGAGTGGCCGTGGTCCTGAAAATAATCCCCCAAATCCCCCCCCCCTTTAAAAAAATCCCCAAAATTCTTTTAAAAATTTTCCCCATCCCCCCAAACCCTGATACGCAGGAGGTCCCAGATGAAGGTGGCACCAGGCGAGTCGGCTGTTATAGAGGCAAGTGGCTCCTGCAATCTGCAGCAGAGCGGGCGGTAGTTTTTCCAGGAAAAGGGCGTGGTTTGTTTGGGGGCCTGTGGCGGGTGGCCGCTGGTCGAAAATCCGATAACAGGATGTTCCCAGATGAAAGGGCACCAGCCAGCGGGCGGTTATAACAGTGGCCCGCATGCGCCAGAAGGCGGGGGGGAGTTTTTTTCCAGGAAAAGGGCCGTTTTTTTGGGTGTGCTGGGAGTGGCCGCTGGCCCTAAATCCCATACGCGGATGGTCCCAAAAAAAAAAAAAAAAAAAAAAAAAAAAAAAAAAAAAAAAAAAAAAAAAAAAAAAAAAAAAAAAAAAAAAAAAAAAAAAAAAAAAAAAAAAAAAAAAAAAAAAAAAAAAAAAAAAAAAAAAAAAAAAAAAAAAAAAAAAAAAAAAAAAAAAAAAAAAAAAAAAAAAAAAAAAAAAAAAAAAAAAAAAAAAAAAAAAAAAAAAAAAAAAAAAAAAAAAAAAAAAAAAAAAAAAAAAAAAAAAAAAAAAAAAAAAAAAAAAAAAAAAAAAAAAAAAAAAAAAAAAAAAAAAAAGGGGGGGGGGGGGGGGGGGGGGGGGGGGGGGGGGGGGGGGGGGGGGGGGGGGGGGGGGGGGGGGGGGGGGGGGGGGGGGGGGGGGGGGGGGGGGGGGGGGGGGGGGGGGGGGGGGGGGGGGGGGGGGGGGGGGGGGGGGGGGGGGGGGGGGGGGGGGGGGGGGGGGGGGGGGGGGGGGGGGGGGGGGGGGGGGGGGGGGGGGGGGGGGGGGGGGGGGGGGGGGGGGGGGGGGGGGGGGGGGGGGGGGGGGGGGGGGGGGGGGGGGGGGGGGGGGGGGGGGGGGGGGGGGGGGGGGGGGGGGGGGGGGGGGGGGGGGGGGGGGGGGGGGGGGGGGGGGGGGGGGGGGGGGGGGGGGGGGGGGGGGGGGGGGGGGGGGGGGGGGGGGGGGGGGGGGGGGGGGGGGGGGGGGGGGGGGGGGGGGGGGGGGGGGGGGGGGGGGGGGGGGGGGGGGGGGGGGGGGGGGGGGGGGGGGGGGGGGGGGGGGGGGGGGGGGGGGGGGGGGGGGGGGGGGGGGGGGGGGGGGGGGGGGGGGGGGGGGGGGGGGGGGGGGGGGGGGGGGGGGGGGGGGGGGGGGGGGGGGGGGGGGGGGGGGGGGGGGGGGGGGGGGGGGGGGGGGGGGGGGGGGGGGGGGCCGGGGCTCCTAAAAAACCAATTTTCGCAGGATGGTTCCCCGATGAAAAGGGGCACCGGCCCAGTGGGCGGTTGATAGAGGGGGTGCTCCGCAATCTGCCCCCAGAGCGGGGGTAGTTTTTTCCCGAAAAGGGGCCCTGGTTTTTGTTTGGGGGCCTGTGCTGGGATGCCGGCTGGCTCCGGAAAAAACCACGATAGCGGTGGTTCCCGATGAAAGGTGGCACCAGTGCCAAGGCGGGCTGGTTTATAGAGGCAAGTGGCCCTGCAATCTGCCGCCAGATGAGGGCAGGTCAGTTTTGTTTGCCCCGGGAAATGGGCCTGGTTTTTGGGTTTGGGGGCCTGTGGGGGGTGGCCGGTGGGTCCTGAAAAACCCGATACGGGATGGTTCCCAGTTTAAAGGGGGCCCAGTCCGAGTGGGTGGGTTGTAGAGGGAATGGCTCCTGCAATTGCGCCCGATGACGGGCGGGTCAGTTTTATTCCCGGGAAAAGGAAAATAGATTTATTTGGGGACCTCTGTTTTGGGGGTGGCCGGCTGGCTCCCGAAAATCCACAAAACGCAGGGTGGTTTCCCGAGAAAAATGGCACCTGTGCGAGGGGTGGTTTTAGAGGGAAAAAAAAAAAAAAAAAAAAAAAAATTTGGGTCCTGCAATCTGCCAGCCCGATGAGGACAGGTCAATTTTACTTCCAGGGAAAAGGACCTAGAAATTTTTTGGGGGCCTGTGGTGGGGGGGCCGGGGGCTCCTAAAAAACCCGATACGCAGGAGGTTCCCAAAGAAAGGGCCCAGTGTCGAGTCGGGGTGGTTTTTATAAGGGAAGTGGCTCCGCAATCTGCCAGCCGAAGCGGGGGGGTTTGTTTGCCCGGAAAAGGGGCTGGTTTGTGTTCGGGGGGCCCGTGGCGGGGGTGGGGCCCGGGTGGCTCCTAAAATCCCCGATACGCGATGGTTCCCAGATGAAAGTGGCACCAGTCCAAGACGGGTGGTTTGATGGGGAAGTGCTCCTGATTCTCCGCCGAAAGCGGGGGGGTGGTTTTTTTGCAGGGAAAAGGGCCGTGGTTTGTGTTGGGGGCCTGTGGCTGGAGGGCCGGGTGGTCCTGAAAATCCACGATACGAGGGTGGTTCCCAATGAAAAATGGGCCCCGTCCCGGGCGGCGGTTTGTAAGGGAAGTGGCCCTGCAACTCCAGCCAGAAGCGGGGGGTAGTTTGTTTCCCGGGGGAAAAGGGGCCCTTTTTTTTGGGGGCCTTTGGGTGGGGGTGGCCCGGGTGGCTCCAAAATCCACGATCGCAGGGTGGTTCCCAGTGAAAGGTGGCAAGCTCGAGTCGGGTGGTTTGATAGAGGCAAATGGCTCCTGCAATTGCCAGCCAAAGGGGGGTAGTTTTTTCCCGGAAAAGGCCGTGTTTTTTGGGGGGCCTTGCTGGAGTGGCCGCTGGTTCCCGAAAAAACCAGATACGCGGGTGGTTCCAGAGAAAGTGGACAAATGCGAGTCGGGTGGGTGAAAAGGGAAGTGGTCCTGCAAACTGCCAGCCAGATGACGGGGAGGCAGTTTATTCCAGGGGAAAAGGGGCCCTGTTTTTTTGGGGGGGTTGTGGGGGAGTGGCC
>NW_026993650.1:0-11087 GCF_028769735.1 Zonotrichia leucophrys gambelii
TTGTGTTTGGGGGGCCCGGGTGGGGGTGGCCGGCTGGCTCCTGAAAAAACCCCGATACGCAGGTGGTTCCCAAGAAAGGGCAAGTCAGTCGGGGGGTTTGATAGAAAGTGTCTGCAAACTGCCAGCCCGAAAGGGGCGGGGGATTTTCTTCCAGGGAAAAGGGCCGTGGTTTTTGTTGGGGCCTGTGGCTGGGTGGCCGTGCCCCGAAAATCCACATACCAGGAGGTTCCCCCTGAAATGTGGACAGTGCCAAACGGATGTTTGCAACCCAATTGCTCCCGCAATTGCCAGCCAAAGGGGGGAGGTTGTTTTTCCGGGAAAAGGGGGGTGGTTGTGTTGGGCCGTGGCTGGGAGTGGCCGGTTGCTCCTGAAAATCACAAACGCAGGTGGTTCCAGATGGAAAGGGGACCCGGCGATCGGCTGGTGATAGAGGCAAGTGGTCCCGAAAACTGCCAGCCAGATGACGGCAGGTCAGTTTTTTATTCCCGGAAAAGGGCGAGTTTTGTTCGGGGGCTGTGGTGGGGGTGGCCGGCTGGCTCCCGGAAATCCCGATAGCAGGAGGTTCCCAGATGAAAGGTGGGACCAGTGCCGAGTCGGGGGATTGTAGAGGGAAGTGGGTCCTGGGATTGCGGGAGAGGCGGGGGGTGTATTTTTTGCCGGAAAAGGCGTGGTTGGTTCGGGGCTGGGCTGGGAGGGCCCGGGGGCTTGAAATCCGGAAAGGGTGGTTCCCAGATGAAGGGCACCGCCGATACGGGTAGTGGTGGCAAGTGGTCCGACTGCGCCCGGGAGGCAGTCTCTACCAAAGAAAGGGGTGGGTTTTGGGTTTGGGGGGCCCGTGGCTGGAGAGGGGTGGCTCCTAAAAAACGATACGGGATGGTCGTTTTAAAAAAAGGGGGCCAGGTTTGGCGGGCGGTTGTGGAGTGGCTCCTTCCTGCCAGCAGATACGGCAGGTAGTTTTCTTCAGAGAAAGGGCCTGGTTGGGCGGGGCCTTTGGGTGGGGGTGGCCGGTGGTCCTGAAAATCCCGAATACGCAGGTTGTTAAAAAAAGGTGGCACAGTGCAGGTCGGGCCGGGTTGGTAGGGGAGGTGGCTCTGTACTCCCGAGATGAAGGGCAGGTAGGTTTCCCAGGGGGGGTAGGGTGGTCGGGCCGTGCGGGGGGGGGCCGTGTCTGAAAACCAGTTGCGGGTGGGTAGAGGAAGGCTGGCCAACAGTGCCAAGGCGGGTGGTTGATGAGAAGTGCTTGCACCGAGCCAGTGGGCAGGTTCGATTTCTTCCAGGGAAAAGGGCCCCTGGTTTTTTTTTCGGGGCTTCTGGGGAGTGGGGGCTGATCCGAAATCCGGGTTTAGGGAGGTCCAGATAAAGGGGGCACCAGGCCAAGGTTTGGGGAGGGTTGATATTCCAAGAGGCGGTGTGTCCGCAGATGATGGGCAGGCCGTTTTCTTCCAGGGAAAAGGGGCCCTAGATTGGGTTTTTGGATTTTGGCTGGGAGTGGCCGGCTGGCTCCTGAAATCCACATACGCTGGATGCTCCAGACCAGGTGCAGCCAATTCGGTGGATTGTAGAAGGGGGTGGTCCTGCAATCGCCGCCAGATGACGGAGGCCGTTTATTCAGGGGGTAAGGGCCGTGGTTTGTGTTGGGGCCGTGGTTTGGGGGTGGCCGGCTGGCTCCTGAAAATCCACAAACAGGAGGTTTCCCCGATGAAAGGGGCACAGGGCCCCGGGCGGTGGTTTTTTAGAGGCAGTGGCTCCTGCAATCGCCAGCCGAAGAGGGGCTGTGAGTTTCTTTGCCAGAAAAGGGCCGTGGGTTTTTGGGTTTGGGGGCTGGGTGGGAGTGGCCGCAGGCTCCTGAAAATCCACATACGCGGATGGTCCCAGTGAAAGGTGGCACAGTACCAGTCGGGTGGTTTGAAGGGGGAAGTGCCCGCAATCTGCCAGCCAGAAGCGGGGGTGGAGTGCTTGCAGGGAAAGGGGCCTGGTTTTTGGTTAGGGCCGTGGCTGGCCGTGCCGCTGGCCGAAAATCACGATACGAGGTGGTTTCCCAGAGGAAAGGGCAGGTGCCAAACAGGTGGTTGCAGTGCAACGTCTCATCTCAGAATAGGGCAGGTTGTTTTAATTAAGGGAAAGGGCCGTAGTTTGTTTGGGGTCGGTGGAGTGGCCCGCCCAAAATCCAGAAGCAGATGGTTCCAGAGAAAGTTTGGGCCGTACCAAGTTGGCCTGTTGATTACCAGGGGCTCTGAATGCAGCAGTGATGGAGGTGTACTCCAGGGGGCCCTTAGATTGTTTTGGGGCTTGTCTGGGAGTGGCGGTGGTTGAAATCCAGAAAATGGATGGTCCAGCCAAGTGGCCGGCCAAGTGGGCTGGTTGTGGGCAAGGGGGCTCCCAATCTGAGCCGGAGGATGCGGGCAGGTATTTTACTCCAGGAAAAAGGGGGTTTGGTGGTTCGGGGCCGGGCGGAGGGCGGTGGCTCCTGAAAAGCCGTAGCAGGATGGTTCCGAAAGGGGGCCGGGGTGCAAGTCGCTGGGTTTGAGTACAAGGGTCCTGCATTGCCCCAAATGAAGTGGGGTTTTATTCAAAGGCTTTAGTATTTGTTTGGGGTGGTGGAGTCGTTTTTCTCCTGAAATTTCCCTAGATGTTTTTGTGAAGTGGTAGTGCGTGGCTTAAAACAGGGGTGGCTCCTTTCAATTGCCCCAGTGGCAAGTGTCTTTTATGGAAAAGGCCTGGTTTTGTGTTCGGGGGCTTCTGGGATTCTTAAAATAAAAAACAGATTTGATGGGGCCTGGGCGGCTGGTATAATCAGTGGTTTCATTTGAGTGACGGCGGGCAGTCTTTTAGGGAAAAAGGGGCCTATTTCTGTTCCGGGCCGTGGTGGGTAGTCCTGTTGAAATAAACCCGGGGGTTGAGTGAAGTGGCAATTGGGGGCTTTATAGTATGGTTTCAATGAAGAAAGACGGAGGTCTTTTTTTAGGGAAAGGGGCTGTTTTGTTTGGGGGCTTCTGGGTGGGGTGGTTTTTGTCCGTGCGGTGGTTCCGTGAAATCACATCGTCGGTGGTTTTTAAGAAGTGGTCCCGCATCTGCCCGGGAAGGGGGGTGATTTTGTTTGCCAGGATGGGTGTTTTTTCGGGGGGCCCTTTTTTGGTTGGGGCTGTTGAAAAACCGTCTAGATCCCCCAATGAAGGTCCGGCCAACAGTCCAGTGGGTGGTGTGGGATGCTTGTCTGCAGCCATGATGGGCAGGTTTTTTTTGGGAAAAGGGGGTTGTGTTGGGCCTGGGCTGGGAGTGGGCGGCTGCTCCTGAAAATCCACGAAACGCAGGATGGTTCCAGTGAAGGTTGGGGGGCGGGCCCTTTAAAGAGGGGGCTTTTTCCATTCCCGGGGGGGTTTTTTTGCGGGGGGGGTGGGGTGGCGGGGGGCCCCTCCCCGGGGGTTTTTTTAAGAAGGGAGTTCCCCGGGGGTAAGGGTAAGGGGCCTTTTCCCCAACGGGCGGGAGGGGGGGAAAAAGGGTTTTTTGGGGGGGGGGCGGGTGGGGGCCCCTGAAAAAGGCCGGGGGTTTTCCCGATGAAAAGGGGGCACCCTGGGGGGGGGGGGGGGGGGGGGGGGGGGGGGGGGGGGGGGGGGGGGGGGGGGGGGGGGGGGGGGGGGGGGGGGGGGGAAAAAAAAAAAAAAAAAAAAAAAAAAAAAAAAAAAAAATCCGACGGTTGGGAAACAAGTGGTTCCATCGCCCGGGAAGAAAGGCCTTTATTCGGGGCCTGTGGCGGGAGTGGCCGGCTGGCTCCCCGAAAATCCACGATACGCAAAGGGTTGGGTTCCCCGATGAAAAGTGGCAGAATGCCAAGTCGGTTTGGGTTTTAAAGTACCCCAAAAGGGGTCCCGCAAACTGCCACCAGAAGATGGGCAGGTCTGTTTTAATTCCAGGGAAAAGGGCCGTGTTTGTTGGGGCTGTGCTGGGGCCGCGGCCTGAAATCAATACGATGTTCCCGGAAGTGGCACAGTGCAATGGCTGTTGAGAAAGTGCTGCAATCGCCAAGAGGCGTGTTTCAGGAAAGGGCCGTGTTTTTGGCCTGTGGCTGGAGTGGCCGCTGCCTAAAATCCACATACCAGATGGTTCCAGATAAGGGCACATCAGTCGGGCTGGTTGAAACAATGCCTCATCTGCCACAGGCAGTCATTACTTCCAGAAGGCGTGTGTGTTGGCTGGGCTGGTGCTGCTCTGAAAATCCACATAGGATGTTCCCAAAAGTGCACCAGTGCAGCGGGGGTGTAAGAAGTGTCTCAATCTCCACGATACGCGTCGTTATTCCAGGAAAGGCGTGTTTGTTTGGGCCTGTGCTGGGGCCTGCTCGAATCACGATACGCAGGATGTTCCCAATAAGGTGGCACAGCAATGGCGGTGATAGAAAGCTCCTGCAATTGCCAGCAGAGCAGTCATTCTTCCAGAAAGGGCGAGTTTTGGCTGCTGGGCCGCTCCTGAAAATCCAGATACGCGATGGTCCAATAAGGTGCCCATGCCAAGTGGGCGGTTTGAACCAAGGTCTGCATTCACAGAGGGGTTTATTCCAGGAAGGCCGTGTTTTGGGCGGGTGATGGCGCTGGCTCTAAAATCATAGCGATGCCAGAAAGTGGCACTGCCAAGTGGTGGGAGCAGTGGTCTGAATCTGCAGCCGAAGGGGTCGTTATTCAGAAGGCCGTGTTTTTTTGGCCTGCGGATGCCGCGCCCAATCCACTAGAGGTGTCCCAATAAATGCAGCCGTCGCTGTTTAGAAAGGGTCCTGCAATTCACCAGAGGGCAGTTTTTTTCCGAAAAGGCCGTTTTTGGGCCTGGTGGAGTGCGCTGCTCCGAAATCCATCAGGTGTTCCCAGTAAGTGCCGGCGAGTGTGGGATAAATGGCTCCTCAATCTCAGCAGAGGGTTTTTCGTCGGGGCCTGTGCTGGGAGTGGCCGGGTGGCTCCTGAAAATCCACGATACGCAGATGTTCCCAATGAAGTGGCACCAGTGCCGAGTCGGGCTGGTGATAGAGGCAAGTGGTCCTGCATCTGCCAGCAGAACGGCGGTCAGTTTACTTCCAGGAAAGGGCCGTGTTTGTGTTCGGGGGGTGTGGCTGGTGCGCTCCTGAAAATCCACATTACGGTGGATGGCTCCTAGACGCAAGGTGGCACCAGTGCCAAGTCGGGCTGGATTGATAGAGGCAAGTGGCTCCTGCAATCTGCCAGCCAGATGACCGGCAGGTCAGTTTTACTTCCAGGGAAAAGGGCCGTGGCTTTTGTTCGGGGGCCTGTGGCTGGGAGTGGCCGGCTGGCTCCTGAAAATCCACGATACGCAGGATGGTTCCCAGATGAAAGGTGGCACCAGTGCCGAGTCGGGCTGGATTGATAGAGGCAAGTGGGTCCTGCAATCTGCCAGCCAGAAGACGGGCAGGTCAGTTTTACTTCCAGGGAAAAGGGCCGTGGTTTGTGTTCGGGGGCCTGTGGCTGGGAGTGGCCGGCTGGCTCCTGAAAATCCACATACGCAGGATGGTTCCAGATGAAAGGTGGCACCAGTGCCAGTCGGGCTGGATTGATAGAGGCAAGTGGATCCTGCAATCTGCCAGCCAGAAGACGGCAGGACAGTTTTACTTCCAGGGAAAAGGGCCGTGGTTTGTGTTCGGGGGCCTGTGGCTGGGAGTGGCCGGCTGGCTCCTGAAAATCCACGATACGCAGGATGGTTCCCAGATGAAAGGTGGCACCAGTGCCAAGTCGGGCTGGATTGATAGAGGCAAGTGGCTCCTGCAATCTGCCAGCCAGATGACGGGCAGGTCAGATTTACTTCCAGGGAAAAGGGCCGTGGTTTGTGTTCGGGGGCCTGTGGCTGGGAGTGGCCGGCTGGCTCCTGAAAATCCACGATACGCAGGATGGTTCCCAATGAAAGGTGGCACCAGTGCCAAGTCGGGCTGGATTGATAGAGGCAAGTGGCTCTGCAATCTGCCAGCCAGATGACGGGCAGGTCAGTTTTACTTCCAGGGAAAAGGGCCGTAGTTGTGTTTGGGGACCTGTGGCTGGGAGTGGCCGGCTGGCTCCTGAAAATCCACGATACGCAGGATGGTTCCCAGATGAAAGGTGGCACCAGTGCCAAGTCGGGCTGGTTTGATAGAGGCAAGTGGGTCCTGCAATCTGCCAGCCAGAAGACGGGCAGGTCAGATTTACTTCCAGGGAAAAGGGCCGTGGTTTGTGTTCGGGGGCCTGTGGCTGGGAGTGGCCGGCTGGCTCCTGAAAATCCACGATACGCAGGATGGTTCCCAGATGAAAGGTGGCACCAGTGCCAAGTCGGGCTGGTTTGATAGAGGCAAGTGGGCTCCTGCAATCTGCCAGCCAGATGACGGGCAGGCTAGTTTTACTTCCAGGGAAAAGGGCCGTAGATTGTTTTTGGGGGCCTGTGGCTGGGAGTGGCCGGCTGGCTCCTGAAAATCCACGATACGCAGGATGGTTCCCAGATGAAAGGTGGCACCAGTGCCAAGTCGGGCTGGTTTGATAGAGGCAAGTGGTCCTGCAATCTGCCAGCCAGAAGCGGGGAGGTAGTTTTCTTGCCAGGAAAAGGGCCGTGGTTTGTGTTCGGGGGCCTGTGGCTGGGAGTGGCCGGCTGGCTCCTGAAAATCCACGATACGCAGGATGGTTCCCAGATGAAAGGTGGCACCAGTGCCAAGTCGGGCTGGTTTGATAGAGGCAAGTGGTCCTGCAATCTGCCAGCCAGATGACGGGCAGGTCAGTTTTAATTCCAGGGAAAAGGGCCGTAGATTTTTTTGGGGGCCTGTGGCTGGGAGTGGCCGGCTGGCTCCTGAAAATCCACGATACGCAGGATGGTTCCCAGATGAAAGGTGGCACCAGTGCCAAGTCGGGCTGGTTTGATAGAGGCAAGTGGCTCCTGCAATCTGCCAGCCAGATGACGGGCAGGTCGGTTTTACTTCCAGGGAAAAGGGCCGTGGTTTGTGTTCGGGGGCCTGTGGCTGGGAGTGGCCGGCTGGCTCCTGAAAATCCACGATACGCAGGATGGTTCCCAGATGAAAGGTGGCACCAGTGCCGAGTCGGGCTGGTTTGATAGAGGCAAGTGGCTCCTGCAATCTGCCAGCCAGAAGACGGGCAGGTCAGTTTTATTCCAGGGAAAGGGGCCGTGTTTTGTTTCGGGGGCCTGTGGCTGGGAGTGGCCGGCTGGCTCCTGAAAATCCACGATACGCAGGATGGTTCCCAGATGAAAGGTGGCACCAGTGCCAAGTCGGGCTGGTTTGATAGAGCCAAGTGGCTCCTGCAATCTGCCAGCCAGATGACGGGCAGGTCAGTTTTACTTCCAGGGAAAAGGGCCGTAGTTTGTGTTTGGGGCCTGTGGCTGGGAGTGGCCGGCTGGCTCCTGAAAATCCACGATATCAGGATGGTTCCCAGATGAAAGGTGGCACCAGTGCCAAGTCGGCTGGTTTGATAGTAGCAAGTGGCTCCTGCAATCTGCCAGCCAGAGACGGGCAGTGTAGTTTTACTTCCAGGGAAAGGGCCGTAGGTTTGTGTTCGGGGCCTGTGGCTGGGAGTGGCCGCTGTGCTCCTGAAAATCCACAATACGCAGGATTGGTTTCCCAGATGAAAGGTGGCACCCAGTGCCGAGTCGGGCTGGTATGATATGAGCAAGTGGCTCCTGCAATCTGCCAGCCAGAAGACGGGCAGGTCAGTTTTTTGCCAGGGAAAAGGGCCGTGGTTTGTGTTCGGGGCCTGTGGCTGGAGTGGCCGGCTGGCTCCTGAAAATCCACGATACGCAGGATGGTTCCCAGATGAAAGGTGGCACCAGTGCCAAGTCGGGCTGGTTTGATATACAAGAGGCTGCCTGCAATCTGCCAGCCAGATGATGGGCAGGTCAGTTTTACTTCCAGGGAAAAGGGCCGTAGTTTGTGTTTGGGGGCCTGTGGCTGGGAGTGGCCGGCTGGCTCCTGAAAATCCACGATACGCAGGATGGTTCCCAGATGAAAGGCGGCAGAAGTGCCAAGTCCGGCTGGTTTGATAGTACAAAGTGGCTCCTGAAATCTGCCAGCCAGAAGATAGGCAGGTCAGATTTACTTGCAGGGAAAAGGGCCGTAGTATTTGTTTGGGGACCTGTGGCCTGGAGCGGCCGGCTAGCTACTGAAAATCCACGATACGCAGGATGGTTCCCAGATGAAAGGTGGCACCAGTGCCAAGTTGGGCATGTTTAATATTACCAAGTGGCTGCTGCAATGTGCCAGCCAGATGATGGGCAGGTCTGTTTTAATTCCACGGAAAAGGGTCGTAGATCTTTTTTGGGGACTTATGGCTGGGATAGGCGGGCTGGCTCCTGAAAATCCACATTACGGTGGATGGCTCCTAGACCCAAGGTGGCACCAGTGCCAAGTCGGGCTGGTTTGATCGAGGCAAGTGGCTCCTGCAATCTGCCAGCCAGAAGCGGGGTGGTTAAGTTTTGTTTGCCAGGGAAAAGGGCCGTGGCTTGTGTTCGGGGGCCTGTGGCTGGGAGTGGCCAGCTGGCTCCTGAAAATCCACGATACGCAGGATGGTTCCCAGATGAAAGGTGGCACCAGTGCCAAGTTGGGCAGGTTTGATAGAGCAAGTGGCTCCTGCAATCTGCCAGCCAGAAGGGGCAGGTCAGTTTTACTTCCAGGGAAAAGGGCCGTGGTTTGTGTTCGGGGCCTGTGCTGGGAGTGGCCGGCTGGCTCCTGAAAATCCACGATACGCAGGATTGTTCCCAAATCAAAGGTGTCACCAGTGCCAGGTCGGGCTGGATTGATAGAGGGAAGTTGCTCCTGCAATCTGCCAGCCAGATGACGGGCAGGTCAGTTTTACTTCCAGGGAAAAGGGCCGTAGTTTGTGTTTGGGGGCCTGTGGCTGGGAGTGGCCGGCTGGCTCCTGAAAATCCACGATACGCAGGATGGTTCCCAGATGAAAGGTGGCACCAGTGCCAAGTCGGGCTGGTTTGATATTACAAAGGCTCCTGCAATCTGCCAGCCAGATGACGGGCAGGTCAGTTTTACTTCCAGGGAAAAGGGCCGTAGATAGTTTTTGGGGACTTGTGGCTGGGAGTGGCCGGCTGGCTCCTGAAAATCCATGATACGCCTGATGGTTCCCAGATGAAAGGTGGCACCAGTGCCAAGTTGGGCTGGTTTGAGGAGAGCCAAGTGGTTCCTTGCAATCTGCCAGTCCAGAAGACGGGCAGGTCGGTTTTATTCCAGGGAAAAGGCCGTAGATTTTGTTTGGGGGCCTGTGGCTGGGAGTGGCCGGCTGGCTCCTGAAAATCCACGATAAGCAGGATGGTTCCCAGATGAAATGGGCAGCATGTGCCAAGTCGGGCTGGTTTGACAGTACCAAGTGGCTCCTGCAATCTGCCAGCCAGATGATGGGCAGGTCATGTTTAATTCCAGGGAAAAGGGCCGTAGTATTTGTTTGGGGACCTCGGCTAGGAGTGGCCGGCTGGCTCCTGAAAATCCACAGATACGGAGGATGGTTCCCAGATGAAAGGTGGCACCAGTGTCGAGTCGGGCTGGTTTGATAGAGGGAAAGTGGCTCCTGCAATCTTCCAGCCAGAAGCGGGGTGGGTTAGTTTTGTTTGCCAGGAAAAGGGCCGTGGTTTTGTCTTCGGGGGCCTGTGGCTGGAGTGGCCGGCTGGCTCCCGAAAATCCACGAACGCAGGATTGTTCCCAGATGAAAGGTGGCACCGTGCCGAGTCGGGCTGGATGATAGAGGCAAGTGGCTCCTGCAATCTGCCAGCCAGATGACGGGCAGGTCAGATTTACTTCCAGGAAAAGGGCCGTAGTTTTGTGTTCGGGGGCCTGTGGCTGGGAGTGGCCGGCTGCTCCTGAAAATCCACGATACGCAGGATGGTTCCCAGATGAAATGTGGCACCAGTGCAGTCGGGCTGGATTGATAGAGAAGTGGCTCCTGAATCTGCTAGCCAGATGACGGGCAGGTCAGTCTTACTTCCAGGGAAAAGGGCCGTAGTTTGTGTTCGGGGCCTGTGGCTGGGAGTGGCCGGCTGGCTCCTGAAAATCCACGATACGCAGGATGGTTCCCAGATGAAAGGTGGCACCAGTGCCGAGTCGGCTGGTTTGATAGAGCAAGTGGCTCCTGCAATCTGCCAGCCAGAGACGGGCAGGTCAGTTTTACTTCCAGGGAAAAGGGCCGTGGTTTGTGTTCGGGGGCCTGTGGCTGGGAGTGGCCGGCTGGCTCCTGAAAATCCACGATACGCAGGATGGTTCCCAGATGAAAGGTGGCACCAGTGCCATTCGGGCTGGATTGATAGAGGCAAGTGGCTCCTGCAATCTGCCAGCCAGAAGACGGCAGGTCAGTTTTACTTCCAGGGAAAAGGGCCGTGAGTTTGTGTTCGGGGGACCTGTGGCTGGAGTGGCCGGCTGGCTCCTGAAAATCCACGATACGCAGGATGGTTCCCAGATGAAAGGTGGCACCAGTGCCAAGTCGGGCTGGTTTGATAATACCAAGTGGCTCGCTGCAATCTGCCAGCCAGATGATGGCAGGTCAGATTTTTACTTCCAGGGAAAAGGGCCGTAGTTTTTTTGGGGGCCTGTGGCTGGGAGTGGCCGGCTGGCTCCTGAAAATCCACGATACGCAGGATGGTTCCAGATGAAGGTGGCACCAGTGCCAAGTCGGGCTGGTTTGATAGAGGCAAGTGGCTCCTGCAATCTGCCAGCCAGAATGCGGAGGTCAGTTTTTCTTGCCAGGAAAAGGGCCGTAGTTTGTGTTGGGGCCTGTGGCTGGGAGTGGCCGGCTGGCTCCTGAAAATCCACGATACGCAGGATGGTTCCCAGATGAAAGGTGGCACCAGTGCCGAGTCGGCTGGTTTGATAGAGGCAAGTGGCTCCTGCAATCTGCCAGCCAGAATGACGGGCAGGTAGTTTTACTTCCAGGGAAAAGGGCCGTAGTTTGTGTTCGGGGCCTGTGGCTGGGTGTGCCGGCTGGCTCCTGAAAATCCACGATACGCAGGATGGTTCCAGATGAAAGGTGGCACAGTGCCAAGTCGGGCTGGTTTGATAGAGCAAGTGGCTCCTGCAATCTGCCAGCCAGATGACGGCAGGTCAGTTTTACTTCCAGGGAAAAGGG
>NW_026993651.1:0-11087 GCF_028769735.1 Zonotrichia leucophrys gambelii
AAACCAACAGGCCCTTTTCCCTGGAAGTAAAACTGACCTGCCCATCATCTGGCTGGCAGATTGCAGGAGCCACTTGCCTCTATCAATCCATCCCGACTCAGCACTGGTGCCACCTTTCATCTGGGAACCATCCTGCGTATCGTGGATTTTCAGAGCCAGCGGCCACTCCCAGCCACAGGCCCCAACACAAACCACGGCCCTTTTCCCTGGCAAACAAAACTAACCCGCCCGCTTCTGGCTGGCAGATTGCAGGAGCCACTTCCCTATCAAACCAGCCCGACTCGGCACTGGTGCCACCTTTCATCTGGGAACCATCCTGCGTATCTGGATTTTCAGGAGCAGCCGGCCACTCCCAGCCACAGGCCCCGAACACAAACCACGGCCCTTTTCCCTGCAAACAAACTACCCACCCCGCTTCTGGCTGGCAGATTGCAGGAGCCCTTTCCTCTATCAAACCAGCCCACTCGCACTGGTGCCAACCATTCATCTGGGAACCATCCTGCGTATCGTGGATTTTCAGGAGCCAGCCTGCCACTCCAGCCACAGGCCCCGAACACAAACCCGGCCATTTTCCCTGGAAAAAAACTGACCTTCCCCCGTCATCTGGCTGGCAGATTGCAGAGCACTTCCTCTATCAAACCAGCCCGACTCGGCACTGGTGCCACCTTTCATCTGGGAACCATCCTGCGTATCGTGGATTTTCAGGAGCCAGCCGGCCACTCCCACCACAGGCCCCCGAACAAACACGCCCTTTTCTGAAAACACCCCCTCTGCTGCAGATGAGACCTTCCTCACCCCACTCACGTCACCTTTCTGGGAACACCTATGTGATTCAGAGCCACGCCACCACAAGCCACAACCACCCTTTTCTGAAAAACACCCCTCTGCGCGATTGAGGCACTCTTAACCCCCACTCGCACTGGCCCTTTCATCGGGAACCATCCTTATCGTGATTCAGACGCGCACTCCCACCACAGCCCACAAGCCTTCCCGAAAACTACGCCCCTGTGGCAGATGCAGACCATCAAAACGCGACTGCAGCACTTCTCTGGAACCATCTGCTATCGGGTTTTCGAGCAGCGCCACTCCACAAGCCCCAACAACACGCCTTCCCTGGAAAAAACTGACCCCTCTGGTGCAGATTGCAGAGCCACTTGCTCATCAACCACCCGATCGACTGGTGCCACTTTCATCTGGAACATCCTGCGTATGGGATTCAGAGCCAGCGGCCACTCCAGCCACAGGCCCCAACACAAACACGCCTTTTCCCTGCAAAAAAACTCCCCCCTCTGGCTGGAGATTGCAGAGCCACTTCCATAACCACCGACTCGGCACTGGTGCCACTTTCATCTGGAACCATCTGCTATCTGGATTTTCAGGACCAGCGGCCACTCCAGCCACAGCCCCAACAAAACCACGGCCCTTTTCCCTGGAAAAAACTACCCCGCTCTGGCTGCAGATTGCAGGAGCCACTTGCCTCTATAAACCGCCGATCGCACTGGTGCCACCTTTCATCTGGAACCATCTGCTATCGTGGATTTTCAGAGCCACCGCCACTCCAGCCACAGGCCCCAAACACAACACGCCTTTCCCTGAAAAACTACCCCGTTCTGGCTGCAGATTGCAGGAGCCACTTCTCATCAAACCAGCCGACTCGCACTGGTGCCACCTTATCTGGAACATCTGCGTATGTGGATTTCAGAGCCAGCCGGCCACTCCCACCACAGCCCCGAACAAAACCACGCCCTTTTCTGCAAAAAACCACCGCCGCTTCTGGCTGCAATTGCAGGAGCCACTTCTCATCAACACCGACTCGCACTGTGCACCTTTCATCTGGAACCATCCTGCGTATGTGATTTTCAGAGCCAGCCGCCACTCCACACAGGCCCCAACACAAACACGGCCCTTTTCCCGAAAAACACCGCCTCTGCTGCAGATTGAGGAGCCTTCTTATACAGCCGACTGGCATGTGCACTTCATCTGGAACCATCCTGCGTATGTGATTCGGAGCCAGCCGGCCACTCCCAGCACAGGCCCCAACATACACGGCCTTTCCCTGAATAAAACTGACTGCCCTTCTGGCTGGCAGATTGCAGAGCCACTTCCCATCAACCAGCCGACTCGCACTGGTGCCACTTTCATCTGGGAACCATCTGCGTATCGTGGATTTTCAGGAGCAGCGCACTCCACACAGGCCCAAAACCACGGCCTTTTCCCTGGAAGTAAAACTGACCTGCCCTCTCTGGCTGGCAGATTGCAGGAGCCACTTGCCTCTATCAAACCACCCGACTCGGCACTGGTGCCACCTTTCATCTGGGAACCATCCTGCGTATCGTGGATTTTCAGGAGCCAGCCGGCCACTCCAGCCACAGGCCCCGAACACAAACCACGGCCCTTTTCCCTGCAAACAAAACTAACCCCCCGCTTCTGGCTGGCAGATTGCAGGAGCCACTTCCCTCTATCAAACCAGCCCGACTCGGCACTGGTGCCACCTTTCATCTGGGAACCATCCTGCGTATCGTGGATTTTCAGGAGCCAGCCGGCCACTCCCAGCCACAGGCCCCCAAACACAAACTACGGCACCTTTGCCTGAATGAAAACTGACCTGACCATCTTCTGGCTGGCAGATTCCTGGAACCACTTGGCTCTCTCAAACCAGCCCAACTTGGCACTGGTGCCACCTTTCATCTGGGAACCATTCTGCGTATTGTGGATTTTCAGGAGCCAGCCGGCCACTCCCAGCACACGGCCCCAAACACAAACACGGCCCTTTTCCCTGGAATTAAACTACCTGCCCGTCATCTGGCTGGCAGATTGCAGGACCACTTGGCTCTTCAAACCAGCCCGACTTGGCACTGGTGCCACCTTTCATCTGGGAACCATCCTGCGTATCGTGGATTTTCAGGAGCCAGCCGGCCACTCCCAGCCACAGGCCCCCAAACACAAACTACGGCCCTATTCCCTGGAAGTAAAACTGACCTGCCCGTCATCTGGCTGGCAGATTTCAGGAGCCACTTGCCTCTATCAAACCAGCCCGACTCGGCACTGGTGCCACCTTTCATCTGGGAAATCCATCCTGCGTATCGTGGATTTTCAGGAGCCAGCCGGCCACTCCCAGCCACAGGCCCCCGAACACAAACCACGGCCCTTTTCCCTGGCAAACAAAACTCACCCGCCCCGCTTCTGGCTGGCAGATTGCAGGAGCCACTTGCCTCTATCAAACCAGCCCGACTCGTACTGGTGCCACCTTTCATCTGGGAACCATCCTGCGTATCGTGGATTTTCAGGAGCCAGCCGGCCACTCCCAGCCACAGGCCCCCAAACAAAACTACGGCCCTTTTCCTGGAAGAAAACTGACCTGCCCATCATCTGGCTGGCAGATTGCAGGAGCCACTGCCCTATCAAACCAGCCCGACTCGGCACTGGTGCCACCTTTCATCTGGGAACCATCCTGCGTATCGTGGATTTTCAGGAGCCAGCCGGCCAATCCCAGCCACAGGCCCCCAACACAAACACGGCCCTTTTTCCCCGGCAACAAAACTCACCCCCCGCTTCTGGGTGGCAGATTGCAGGAGCCACTTGCCTCTATCAACCAGCCCGACTGGCACTGGTGCCACCTTTCATCTGGGAACCATCCTGCGTATCGTGGATTTTCAGGAGCCAGCCGGCCACTCCCAGCCACAGGCCCCAAACAAAACACGGCCTTTTCCCTGGCAAAAAACTACACGCCCGTCTTCTGGCTGAGATGCAGGAGCCACTTGCCTCTATCAAACCAGCCCGACTGGCACTGGTGCCACCTTTCATCTGGGAACCATCCTGCGTAAAATTTGGGTTTTTTAAAGGGGCCACCCGGGCCCCCCCAGCCACAAACCCCCCAAAAAAAACCCACGGCCCTTTTTTCCCCCCAAATAAAACTGAAATGCCCCAAAATTTTGGGGGCAATTGCAAAAACCCCTTGCCCCATAAAAAAAGCCCCACTTTCCCCTGGGGCCAAAACCCTTTTTTTTTTTGGGGGAAACCCCCTCGTATCCCCCGGTTTTCAGGAGCCCGCCGGCCCACCCCCCCGCCCAGGCCCCCCAACACAAACCCCGGGGCCCTTTTTCCCCGGCAAAAAAAAAATCACTCCGCCCCGCTTCTGGTGGGGGGGGTTGCAGGGGGCCATTCCCCCTATAAAGAGCCCAAACCCCGGGACTGGTGGGAAAAATTTTACTGGGAAAACCTTCCCCCCGGGGGGTGGATTTTCAGGGGCCCCGGGGCCCCTCCCCCCACAGGCCCCCCCCAACACAAAACCCCGGGCCCCCTTTTCCCCGGGAAACAAAACCCCACCCCCCCCCCCTTCCCCGGGAATTTCAGGGGCCAAAAACCCCCTATAAAAAACCCCCCCCTTTTGGGGGTGGGCCAAACCCTTTTATCTGGGAACCCTTTTCCCGCGTATCGTTGGGTTTTCAAGGGGCCGCCGGGGGCCAAATCCCCGCCACGGGGCCCCCCAAAAAAAAATACCAACCCCCTTTTTTTTTTGGGGGAAAAAAAAAATGGCCTCCTCTTTTGGGTTTTGGAAAAATTTCAGGGAGCCACTTGGTTTTATAAAAACCCCCCCGACTCGGCACTGGGGGGGCCCCCTTTCATTTGGGGGAAACCCCCCCCGGGGAAAAGTTTTTTTTCAGGGCCAAAGGGGGGGCCCCCTTCCCCCCCCAAAGGCCCCCCAAAAACAAAAAAACGGCCCTTTTTTTCCCCCCCAAAAAAAAACTTCCCCCGCCCCCCCTTTTCTGGGGGGGTTTCAAAAACCACTTCCCCCCATCAAATCAGGGCCCCACTCGGTTTCTGGGGGGCCCCCCTTTCATCTTGGGGGGAAACCTCCTGCGTTTTCGTGGATTTTCAGCAGCCAGCCGGCCACCCCCCAGACACAGGCCCCCCCAAAACAAACTACGGCCCTTTTCCCCGGAAGTAAAATGACCTGCCCATCATTGGCGGCGATTGCGGAGCCCCTTTCCCTAACCAACCACCCCGACCCGGGCACTGGTGCCAAAACCCTTTTATTGGGAAAACACCCGTTTCAAACTTTGAATTTTTTAGGTGCCCCGCCGTCCACCCCAGCCAAGGTCCCAAACAAATACTTAAAGGGGGGGGCCCTTTTTCCCCGGAAAAAAAAACTGACCCCCCCTTTATCTAGCTGGGACATTGCAACAGGGCCCCTTTGGGAATTTTTCAAAAACCGGGCCAATTGGCACTGGTGCCACCTTTCATTGGGAACCCTCCGCGTATCGTGGATTTTCAGGAGCCAGCCCCCAATCCCAGCAACAGGCCCCCCAACACAAACCCCGGCCCCTTTTTCCCCGGCCCAAAAAAACTCACCCGGGCCCCCCTTCGGCCCGGCAATTGCAGGATCCCTTCCCCATATCAAAACCCGGCCCCAAATCGGGACTGGTTTCCACCTTTTATCTGGGAAAACCTCCTTTGGTTTTCGTGATTTTTTAGGACCCCCCGGCCAACCCCAAACCCCAAAGGGCCCCCCCAAAACAAAACCCCGGCCATTTTCTTTGGCAAATCAAAAAATCACCCCGCCCTGCTTCTGGCTGGGAGATTGTAGGAGCCACTTGACTTATGAAAACCAGCCCCACTCGGGACTGGGGCCCCCTTTCATCTGGGAACCATCCTGGGAAACTTGGATTTTCGGCCCTGCCGGCAAATCCCCGCCACAGGCCCCAACAAATACTAAAAGGTCCCCTTTTTCCCCGGAAGTAAAACTGACCTGGGCCCCCCTTTTGGCTGGCAGATTGCAGGAAAACCCCTTGCCCTTTTCAAAACCCGCCCGGGCCGGCCCCTGGTGCCACCTTTCATCTGGGAAACCCTTTCCCGCGTATCGTGGATTTTCAGGGGCCCAGGGGGCCCTCCCAGCCCAAAGGGCCCCCCAACACAAACCAAGGCCCTTTTTTCCCCCGGGAAACAAAACTCCCCCCCCCGCTTCTGGCTGGCAGATTGCAGAACCACTTCCCCATATGAAAGGGGGGCCAATTCGGGGGACTGGTGCAAACTTTCATTGGGAAACCCTCCAGCGTATTGTGGAT
The DNA here is from genome assembly GCF_028769735.1 of Zonotrichia leucophrys gambelii. Lineage (NCBI taxonomy): Eukaryota > Metazoa > Chordata > Aves > Passeriformes > Passerellidae > Zonotrichia > Zonotrichia leucophrys. The sequence goes on from NW_026993651.1 coordinate 6,066, forward strand.
TTTCAGGAGCGCTTTTGGCCCCTGCCCGCCAAGGGCCCCCCAAAACAAAACCCCGGCCCTTTTTCCCCGGGAAACAAAAATCCCCCCCCCCTGCTTTTTTGGGGCCCCCCGGGCCAAAATTGCAGGAGCCCACTTCCCCCTATGGAAAACCCCCCGACTCGGCAAATGGTTTCCAACCCTTTTATCTGGGAAAATCCTTTGGGATCGTGGATTTTCAGGAGCCCAGCCCGGCCCCCTCCCAGCCAAGGGCCCCCAAAAAAATACTAAGGTCCTTTTCCCCCCAAGTAAAACGACCTGCCCCTCATCTGGCTGGCAGATTGAGGGGCCACTTGCCCCTATCAAACCCCCCACTCCGGGACTGGTGGGCCCCCTTTAAACTGGGGAAACCCTCCCGCGTATCCCTGGATTTTTAGGAGCCAGCCGGCCAAATCCCCCGGGAAAAGGGCCCCCCAACCCCCAAACCACGGGCCCCTTTTCCCCCGGCCAAAAAAAAAAACTCACCTTTCCCCCCTTTTGGCTGGCAATTGCAGGAGCCACTTTCCCCCTATCCCAAAACCCGCCCAAAATCGGCATGGGGCCACCTTTTTTTCTGGAAAACCCTCCTCGTATCGTGGGAAATTTTTAGGAGCCCGCCCGGGCCCCCCCAGCCACAGGCCCCCAAAAACCCAAACCCAAAGGGGCCCTTTTTGGGAAAAACCCCCCGGGGTTTTTCTGAGGGAAACCCCCCCATTGAGGAAAGGGGGGTGGTTTTTTTCAGGGGAAACCCCCGGGTTTGTGTTCGGGGCCTTTTGGGGGTTTTTCCGGCGGGGCCCAAAACCCCAAAAACCGGGGTTTTTCCCGGGGGAAAAAAAAAACCCGTTTGCCCCGGGGGAAAAAAGAGAAATTCCCTGAACCCCCCCGGGGGGGTTAATTTTTTTTTGGGAAAACCTTTTTTGGTTTTTTTTTTTTTTTTTTTTTTTTTTTTTTTTTTTTTTTTTTTTTTTTTTTTTTTTTTTTTTTTTTTTTTTTTTTTTTTTTTTTTTTTTGGGGCCCGTGCTGGAGTGCCGGCTGGGTCTGAAAATCCACGATACGCAGATGGTTCCCAATGAAAGGTGGCACCAGTTCCGAGTCGGGCTGGTTTGATAGGGAAGTGGCTCCTGCAATCTGCCAGCCAGAAGCGGGGGTGAGTTTTGTTTTGCCAGGGAAAAGGGCCGTGGTTTGTGTTTGGGGGGCCCGTGGCTGGAGTGGCCGGCGCGCTCCCCGAAAATCCACAAAACCGGATGGTTTTCCCCGATAAGTTGCACCAGTGCCGAATTTGGGGTGGTTTATATGGGGAAGTGGTCCTCAATCTGCCAGCCAGAAGCGGGGCGGTGAGTTTTGTTTGCCAGGGAAAAGGCCGTGGTTTGTGTTCGGGGCCGTGGCTGGGAGTGGCCGGCTGGCTCCTGAAAATCCACGATAGCCAGGATGGTTCCCAGATGAAAGGTGGCACCAGTGCCGAGTCGGGATGGTTTGATAGAGGCAAGTGGCTCTGCAATCTGCCAGCCAGAAGATGGGCAGGTCAGTTTTACTTCCAGGGAAAAGGCCGTAGTATTTGTTCGGGACCTGTGGCTGGGAGTGGCCGCTGGCTCCTGAAAATCCAGATACGCAGGATGGTTCCCAGATGAAAGGTGGCACCAGTGCCGAGTCGGCTGGTTTCATAGAGCAAGTGGCTCCTCAATCTGCCAGCCAGAAGCAGGGCGGGTAGTTTTATTTGCCAGGAAAATGGCCGTGGTTTGTGTTGGGGGCCTGTGGCTGGGAGTGGCCGGCTGGCTCCTGAAAATCCACATACGCAGGATGGCTCCCAGATAAAGGTGGCACCAGTGCGGTGTGGTTTGATAGAGGAATGGCTCCTGCAATCTGCAGCCAGAAGCGGGGTGAGTTTTGTTGCCAGGGAAAAGGGCCGTGTTTGTGTTCGGGGGCCGTGGCGGAGTGGCCGGCTGGCTCCGAAATCCCGATAGCAGGTGGTTCCAATGAAAGGTGGCACAGTGCCAGTGGGCTGGTTGAAGGCAAGTGGCTGATTGCCAGCGAAGGGCAGGTCGTTTTCGCCAGGGAAGGCCGTGTCTGATTTGTTGGGCCTGTGCTGGGGAGGCTGGCTCCTGAAAATCCACGATACGGGATGGTTCCCAGATGAAAGTGGCACCAGTCCAGTCGGGCTGGTTTGATAGGGAAGGGTCCTGCAATCTGCCACCAGAAGCAAGGTGGCACAGTGCCAGTGGCGTTTGAGAGCAAGTGGTCTGCAATTGCAGCAGAGGGGTTTTTTCAGGGAAAGGGCCGTGTTTTGTTGGGGCTGTGGTGGAGTGCGGCTGGCTCCTGAAAATCCACGATACGCAGGATGTTCCAGATGAAGGTGGCACCAGTGCCAGTCGTGGTTTGATAGGAAGTGCTCCTGCAATCTGCCAGCCAGAGCGGGGGTAGTTTTGTTTGCCAGGGAAAAGGGCCGGTTTGTTCGGGGGCCTGGGCTGGGATGGCGGTGGCTCCTGAAATCCACGATACGCAGGATGGTCCAGTGAAAGGTGGCACAGTGCATCGGCTGGTTGATAGAGCAAGTGTCCTGCAATCTGCAGCAGAAGGAGGTAGTTTCAGGAAAGGGCGTGTTTGTGTTGGGCTGGGCTGGGAGTGGCGCTGTCCTGAATCCACGATAGCAGGAGGTTCCAGATGAAAGTGCACCAGTGCGAGTGGCTGGTGATAGGAAGTGGCTCTGCAATTGCAGCAGAGGGGTAGTTTTTCAGGGAAAGGCCGTGGTTTTGTTGGGGCTGTGGCTGGGAGTGCCGGCTGGCCTGAAAATCCATACGCGGATGGTTCCAGAAAAGGTGGCCATGCCGGTCGGGTGGTTTGATAGGGAGTGCTCTGCAATCTGCAGCAGACGGGGGTGTTTTTTCAGGAAAGGCCGTGTTTTGGGGGCTGTGCTGGAGTGGCCGGCTGGCTCCTGAAATCCACGATACGCAGGATGTTCCCAGATGAAAGGTGGCACCAGTGCCGAGTCGGGCTGGTTTGATAGGCAAGTGGCTCTGCAATCTGCCAGCAGAGGGGCGGTAGTTTTTTCCAGGGAAAAGGCCTGGTTTGTTTCGGGGGCCTGTGGCTGGGAGTGGCCGGCTGGCTCCTGAAAATCCACGATACGCGGATGGTTCCCAGATGAAAGGTGGCACCAGTGCCGAGTCGGGCTGGTTTATAGAGGCAAGTGGCTCTGCAATCTGCCAGCCAGAAGGGGGGTGTTTTTCCAGGAAAGGGCCTGTTTGTGTTTGGGGCTGTGGCTGGGTGGCGTGGCTCCTGAAAATCCACATACGCAGGATGGTTCCCAGATGAAAGGTGGCACCAGTGCCGAGTCGGTGGTTGATGGGAAGTGGCTCTGCAATCTGCAGCAGAGGGGGGTAGTTTTTTCCAGGGAAAAGGCGTGTTTGTTTGGGGGCCTGTGGCTGGGAGTGGCCGGCTGCTCTGAAAATCCACGATAGCAGGTGGTTCCCAGATGAAGGTGCACCAGTGCCGAGTCGGCTGGTTGATAGAGGCAAGTGCTCGCAATCTCCAGCAGAGGGGGTATTTTTTTCAGGGAAAAGGGCCTGTTTGTGTTGGGCCGTGGCTGGAGTGCCGTGGCTCTGAAATCCACATACCAGGATGGTTCCAGATGAAAGTGCACCAGTGCCAGTCGGGTGGTTATAGAGCAAGTGCTCCTGCAATCTCCAGCAGAGGGGTAGTTTTCCAGGGAAAAGGGCCGTGGTTTTGTTGGGGCCTGTGGTGGGAGTGGCCGGCTGGCTCCTGAAAATCCACGATACGCAGATGGTTCCAGATGAAAGTGCACCATCCAGTGGTGTTTGATAGAGAAGTGCTCCTGCAATCTCCAGCCAGAACGGGGGTATTTTTTTCCAGGGAAAAGGCGTGGTTGTGTGGGGCTGGGCTGGGAGTGCCGGCTGGCTCCTGAAATCCACGATACGCAGGATGGTTCCCAGATGAAGGTGGCACCATGCAGTGGGGTTGAAGAGCAGTGGTCCTGCAATCTGCCAGCAGAGAGGGCAGGTCAGTTTTCTTCAGGAAAAGGCCGTGTTGTTTGGGGGCTGTGGCTGGGAGTGGCCGCTGGCTCCTGAAAATCCACATACGCAGGATGGTTCCAGATAAGGTGGCACAGTGCCAGTCGGTGGTTTGAAGAGCAAGTGCTCTGCAATCTGCCAGCCAGAGGGGGTCAGTTTTATTCGAGGGAAAAGGCCGTGTTTTGTTGGGGGCCTGTGCTGGGAGTGGCCGGCTGGCTCCTGAAAATCCACGATACGCAGGATGGTTCCCAGATAAAGGTGGCACCAGTGCCGAGTCGGCTGGTTTGATAGAGGAAGTGCTCCTGCAATCTGCAGCAAGAGGGCGGTAGTTTTTTCCAGGGAAAGGCCGGTTTTGTTTGGGGCCTGTGCTGGAGTGGCCGCTGCTCCTGAAATCACGATACCAGGATGGTTCCAGATGAAAGGTGGCACCATGCAGTCGGGTGGTTAAAAAAAAAAAAACCCCCCCCCCCCCGTGTGGGAGTGGCCGGCTGGCTCCTGAAAATCACATACGCAGGATGGTTCCCAGATGAAAGGTGGCACCAGTGCCAGTCGGCTGGTTTGAAGAGGAAGTGCTCCTGCAATCTGCCAGCCAGAGACGGGCAGGTCAGTTTTACTTCCAGGAAAAGGCCGTGGTTTGTGTTTGGGGGCCTGTGGCTGGAGTGGCGGCTGGCTCCTGAAAATCCACGATACGCAGGATGGTTCCAGATGAAAGGTGCACCAGTGCGAGTCGGCTGGTTGATAGAGGGAAGTGGCTCCTGCAATCTGCCAGCCAGAAGCGGGGGGTGAGTTTTTTGGCAGGGAAAAGGGCCGTGGTTTGTGTTCGGGGGCCTGTGGCTGGGAGTGCCGGCTGGCTCCTGAAAATCCACGATACGCAGGATGGTTCCCAGATGAAAGGTGGCACCAGTGCCGAGTCGGGCTGGTTTGATAGAGGCAAGTGGCTCCTGCAATCTGCCAGCCAGATGATGGGCAGGTCAGTTTTACTTCC
>NW_026993652.1:0-11069 GCF_028769735.1 Zonotrichia leucophrys gambelii
CTTTCTTTTTTCTCCTACTCCTCTTTTAAAAAAAACTCCCCTTCTATTCACTAACTTTATACCTTTTCTCCTCTTCTTTACTTACCATACTCCAACTCTTACCCCTTCTTTTACACTCTTTTTCCCCTCTCTCTACTACTTACTTTTACAACTAACTACTACCTTTTTCTTTACCTTACTTTACTTCTTCTACTGTCACAACACTTCCCCCCCTACACTTAAATTTCTTACTATTCCCCCCCCCCCTTTTTTTTTTTTTTTTTTTTTAAAAAAACTTTACTTTAAACTTCCTTTTATACCTTTTTTTTTTTTTTTTTTTTTTTTTTTTTTTTTTTTTTTTTTTTTTTTTTTTTTTAAAAAAAAAAAAAAAAAAAAAAAAAAAAAAAAAATCATACTCTTCTTCTCTTTACTCTACTACCTACCTTCATACTATACTACTACTTCTTCTCTCTTACTATAAATACTTTTACTTCTCTTACTACTTCTTTCTCTTACTTACTCTACTTACTCTCTTTACTTTTCATAAAAACTTACTTCTTACTTCTATCTTATACTACTACTTTCACTCTTACCTTTCTCCCAACTTTCTTAACTATATTACTACACTACTACTTACTACTACTACATCTTACACTTAAAATTTTTCTACTAAATTACTCTACTTACACTTAACTACACTACATTCTTTACTTCTATTTACAAACTAATCTCTACTTACTACTACTAAACCTCTTTTTACTTTACTCTACTACACTTACTACTATAACTATTTCTCTACTACTACAACTAACTACTTTCTTTAACCCTTTTACTACTCTTTTACTTATACTTCTAAATTTACTTCTACTCTTACTCTACTCTACATACTACATTTCTTACTACACTACATACACTATACTTCTATACTTTCTCTCCCACTACCTACTTACTTCATTCCTACTTTCTACATACATACTACTAAAACCTACCTTATACTCTCTACTTCTCTCTACTACTTACTTAAATCTTTCTTCTACTCCTAACTACTTACTTTCTCTTTTTTCTTAAACTCTTTCTAAATCCCACTTACTTCTTTACTATACTTACTTTTACTATTTAACTACTCAACTACTACTTACTCTTCATACACTTATACTACATTACTTCCTTACTCTTTTACTTTCTCTAACTTACTTCTTACATTATTCCCACCTAAACTCTCTTTAACTTCTCTTTTACTACAACTCACTACTTACACTACTTAACTACCTACTCAACTAACCCTTTACTTTAACATACATTCTTCTACATACTCCCACATACCTACTTTACTCTCTACTACTACTCTACACTTCACTTTACCTTACTTACTCTTACTTCTTACTCTACTACTACTGACTATCTACTATACTTCTAACTCTTTTACTACTACACTACTACTACTAACTACTTTCCCTTCTTACTACTATACTCACTTACATTAACTACTACTCACCTCACTTTACCTTCTACTACTTCTTTCTACTCTTACTTACTACTTCTATCTCTACTTTTCTACAACTCTTACCTTTTACTTTCTTACTCTTAAATTACTCTACTACTCTTTACTTTTACTTTCACTCTTCACCAATCTCAAATTTACAACTACCCCAACTTACTTACTTAACTCTCTACTTTACTTTCTACTCTATTACTTTACTACCACTTTCTACTACCTTAAATACTTCTTTTCTACTTACTTACACCCCTTTCACTTACTCTCTACTACTTCAACTTTCTTACACTTAAATTACTTTCTACTCTACCCTAAATCACTCTACTACTACTCTACTACTTTCTCCTACTCTACTACTCAACTTACTTTTACACTACTGCTCTTCCTACCTTTCCTTCCTCTATTTCTTACTTCACTACTAAATTTACAAATTACTACTTTACTTTATTAATCTCAAATACTTACTTTTACTCTCTAAATACTATCTACTTTCTCTTTCTACTTTCTACTTAACTTCTACTTTAGCACACTTCTACACTCTTTATCTACTCTACTTACTCAACTACTACTACTTTTACATACACTACTACACTTACAATACTCTTACTACTTCTCTACTTTACTACTTTCTTTCTACTACTAAATCTCTACACCTCTAAATTTTTCTTTTTTTACTCTCTTACTCTTATTCTAACTACTTACTCTTCCTACAACTACTACTACTTACTTTACTACTCTCTAACTTTACTCTACTACTACTTTCTTCTCTTTTACCTTATACTTTTACTACTATACTACTACCTATACTAACTTTATACTCAAATTACTATACTACTTTAACTACACTTTTACTCTCTCTCTAAATCTTACAACTTTACTCTTACTTTTTCTCTTCTACAAATTAAATACTTACTTACTTTTTACAGTACTACTCTACTTTACTACCTTCTCTACTACTTACTCTAACTACTCTACTACTACTACTTTTACTCATACTCCTAACATTACTACTAACTTCACATCTTACCTCTACTCTACTTTCTACTTTACCTCTTTTCTTCTCTTCTACTACTCCCAACTCTATCTACAACTACTCTACTTCTTCTTACTACTTACTACTTTTCCCATCTACTTTCTACTCTTACTTACTTACTTAACTTCTTCCTTACTCTCTACTTACTACTCTTCTTAAATCAACTTCTAACTAAATCTCCTACTACAACTACACTTTACTTTTACTACTTTCACTTACTACTACTCTTACTTTTTCCTTTCCTAGTTTTCTAAATACTTACTCTTACTACTACTAACCTACTCTACTTTTTACTCTTTTTTTACTCTACAACCCTTTACTACCCAACTACTTACTAACTCTTTTTACTTACTTACTACACTTACATACTACTCTCTACTACCTACTACTACTTTCACTTCTACTACTTACACTTACTTCTTACTACTACTTCATCTACTCTTCTCATACTCTACTACTACTTTCTACCCTTACTCTACCTTACCTTTACCTACTACTTTTTCTTACTACTACACCTTTCTACTACATACTTCTTCCTACATCTACTATACTCTATACATTACTCTACTACACTCATCTACTATCTACTACTTTTACTCACTCTACTTACTATACTTACCTAAATCCCACTATACACTTTTCTAACTCTTGCTCCTCTAACTACTTCTTCTTTCTACTTTCTAAAATTTCTACTACTTACTCTTCACTAAAATTCTACTTAACTATACACTCTCTTACTCCTCTTACTTTTTTACTACTACCTAAATACTTCTACTTATTACCTAATTTTACTCTCTTACTCTTACTTTCTAAATACACCTCTTACTCTAACTACTTTCACAACTTACTACTTACTTTACTACCTCTACTTGACTCTACTCTACTACTATCTTTTTCAATTCTCTTATCCCTTTCTTTACATACTTACTTCTACTCTCTACACTTTTAACTAATACCTACTTCTACTTATCTCTCTCCTCTCTTCTCTACTCTAACTAAAACTTACTACTACTTAAATCACTACACCTACCCTTTTCTAAATCTACTACTCTCTCTACCTACTCTACTTCACTTACTTTACTACATACTCTACTACAACTACTATTTTCTTACTCTCTTACTTTACTTCTTGTCTTACTTTCTCTTACTCTAAAATCTTTTCTAACTACTTAACTTCTCTTTTAATTTACCCTTTAAAATCTCTTACTCTCCTACTTTTCTTAACCTACTCTCTAACTACTACTAAATTACTCTCTTCTCTACTCTTTACTACCAAATCTCTAACTACTTTTTCTACTCTAACAACTCTAAACTAACCCCAAAACTACTTCCTTACTTACTACTACTTTTTACTTACTTTAAAATTACTTCCCATCTACTTTCTTACTTACTACTCTTTCTACTACTACTTCTTCTTCTATACTTACTACTACTATTTACGTTTACTTTCTACACTCCTTCTACTCTACACTTAACTAACCTTTCTTACTTTTTTTTCTTTACCTCTTACTTACTTTTACTACTACTACCTACTTTTCCTGTTTATCTAACTTTTACCTTACTAACTGACTACTAACTTCTCAATACTTTTTCCTTCTTATACCTACTTCTTAACTCTATTCTACTTTTACCCACAAAACCTACTCTCTACTTTACTTCTCTCTATACTTCTAAATTAACTACCTTACTACTCTAACTCTACCTTTTTACTACTTACTTACTTCTTTCACTTTACTTAAACTACTAAATCTACTTTCTCTACTAACTACTAAAACTACTTGTATCTACTAAATCACTTCTCTTTTTTTACACTTACTTATTACTTCAACTTCTACAACCTACTCACTCTTCTTCTTTACTGTATAAATTCTTATACTCCTTATACTACTTTACTAAACTACTACCCCACTTTCTACTTTTTCCTACTACTTTTTCTCTTTAACAACTACCCCTAACTTACTCTACTACTTTACTCTACTTTCTACTACTCACTTACTCTTACTACTAACTACTTACTCTTACTTACTTTTTTCTCTACTCTATACTTCTAACTTCACTCTTTCAAATACTTTACTTTACTAAATACTACTTTTACTTACTTACTACTTCTTCTACTTACACTTTTACTCTACTATACTTACTCCCACTCTAACTACTTCTTACTTTCTTTCTTTTTACATCTACTACTACTACTTTACTACAAATACTTCTACTTTCCTACTTTACTACTACTTACTTTCTACTACTACTACTTTTCTTTTTCTCTACTACCCTACTACTTACAAAACTTCTTCTACTACAACTACTTTTAAATTACTCAACTACTCACTTCCTTCTTTACTCACTACTACTTACTTTTCTTTACACTTTAACTATACTCGTCTTCTTACTTTAAAATACTCTCCCTTTCTCTTACTACTACAAACTTACTCTTTCTATCTACTACTCTACATCTACTTACTTTACTACTACTTCTACACTACTACTCTACTTTCTATACTTACTTACTACTCAATACTACTCTACTTTACTACTTAACTTTCAACTCTTAACTACTATTACTACTTCTGACTACTCTACTTACCTACTAACTTACAATTACTATTACTCTATACTACTTTACTCTACTACTAACCTACTTACTTTACTACTCTACTTTACTCTATTTTCTCTACTACTACTTTACACTCTTCTACTTTAAAATTACTCTTTACTCTCTCCTACTTTTATACCTCTACTTCTACACTCTAAATTTCCTTACCTTTACTGTAAACTTCTACACTATTTACTCTACTTACACTCTTATCTACTTCTACTCTCTTTTATTACTTACTCTACTTCACTACTTTTACTCTCTACAACTTACAACTACTACTCTTTTACAAACCTACTTACAACACATAAATTACTACTACTTACAAATCTACTCTCACTACTCTTTTCTTTACTCTACTACTCTACTACTACACTCAAAAATCTCCTACTTTACTACCTTTTTACTACACTTACTCACTATCTACACTACTCTTTACTCTACTCCACTTACTACTACACTTACTATACTTCCTATTAACTTTACTCTCAACCTACTCTACTCTAACTCCTACTTCTCACTATCTCTACTTCTCACCAAATACTTACACTCTTTACTTTCTAACTTACTCTTCTTTTACTTCTTCATTACTGACTACTCTACTTTTACTACTACTTTCTAATTTTACTCTACTTTTCTTACTACCTACTCTACTCTCTACAACTATACTTTTTTTAACTACTTCTACTTATCTACTACTACTTTAAATCTTTTAAATCCTTCTTACTATACTAAATTCTACTTACTACTCTTACTTACTACTATACTAACTACTACTACTCTCTACTACTCACTTCTATTACTAACTTACTTACTCTACTCCTACTCTACTTACCCTTTACATACTATAAATAACTTACTACTAAATATTACTACTCCACCCCTTCTACTACTAACCTACTTCTACCCTTATCAACTCTACTACTATCCTTACTTTATAACTACTACTACTTAAATCTACTTACTACACTTTTACTTCTCTACAAATTATCCTTACTCTCTTCTACTTACTATTCTTACTCTACAAATACTTTACTTCCTTATCTTTCTTCTACTTTCTTTACTTACTTTCTCAATTTCTTTACTGTTTCTATTCTTTACTCTTACTCCTTTCTTACTTTTCATCTATTTTTCCTCCCCCCTATATCCTTTTCTTAACCCCATCTTTCTACTCTAACTTCTTTTACTTTACTTTTTACTCTCTTTACTCTTACTTCTTCTCTTCACTTACTCTCTCTTTATTTTTTAAAACTACTACTTTTACACTCTCTTACTTCTTTCTAACTTCTACCTAAATTTAAAAACCTTACTACACCCACTTTACTCAACTCTTTACTACTTCTACTTTCTTTTTACTTACTTTTCTACTTCACTTTCTTTCTTCTACCCTTTTTTTTTTTTTTTTTTTTTTTTTTTTTTTTTTTTTTATTTTTTTTTAAATTTTTTTTATTTTTTTTATTTTTTTTTAAAATTTTTTTTTTTTTTTTTTTTTAAAAAATTTTTTTTTTTTTAAAAATTTTTTTTTTAAAATTTTTTTTTTTTTTTTAATACCCCCTTTTTTTTTTTTTTTTTTTTTTTTTTTTTTTTTTTTTTTTTTTTTTTTTTTTTTTTTTTTTTTTTTTTTTTTTTTTTTTTTTTTTTTTTTTTTTTTTTTTTTTTTTTTTTTTTTTTTTTTTTTTTTTTTTTTTTTTTTTTTTTTTTTTTTTTTTTTTTTTTTTTTTTTTTTTTTTTTTTTTTTTTTTTTTTTTTTTTTTTTTTTTTTTTTTTTTTTTTTTTTTTTTTTTTTTTTTTTTTTTTTTTTTTTTTTTTTTTTTTTTTTTTTTTTTTTTTTTTTTTTTTTTTTTTTTTTTTTTTTTTTTTTTTTTTTTTTTTTTTTTTTTTTTTTTTTTTTTTTTTTTTTTTTTTTTTTTTTTTTTTTTTTTTTTTTTTTTTTTTTTTTTTTTTTTTTTTTTTTTTTTTTTTTTTTTTTTTTTTTTTTTTTTTTTTTTTTTTTTTTTTTTTTTTTTTTTTTTTTTTTTTTTTTTTTTTTTTTTTTTTTTTTTTTTTTTTTTTTTTTTTTTTTTTTTTTTTTTTTTTTTTTTTTTTTTTTTTTTTTTTTTTTTTTTTTTTTTTACCATTTTTTTCCTCAATTTTTTTTAAAACACTTTTACCAACCCTCTTTATTTCTTTTTCTACCCAACCAAAAACCCCACTTCTCACTTTTCAAATAAAAACCCTTTAAAATTCAAAATTCCCACTTAAACCCCCTTTTTATTAAATACTACTTCCCACCCCCACCCTTTTTTTTTTCTACTTTTTTTTTTCTCATTTCTTTTTTAAAACTTTCTTTTTCTTCACAATTTTTTTTCTCTTCTTTTTTTTTCAAAACTTACCCTTTTCTCTTACTACTAACTTTTATATTTAACTTACTTTCAAAAATTTTCTTCTTACTTAAACACTTTTTTTCTTTTTTCTCTTTTTCTTTCCATTTTCTTTTTTTTCTAAATTTTACTTTTATTTTCAAACCCCCCTACTTTTTTCCCAAATTACTTTTTAAACTAAAATTTTTACTTTCTTCCAAACCCTTTTCCCTTTTTCTTTTTTCTTTTTTTACTTTCTTTTTCCCTTTTTTTTTTTTTTTTACCCACTTCACTAAAAACCCCTTTTTTTTACTTTTACCTTTTTTTTTTACTCTTTTTACCCTTTTTACTTTTTTTAAAATTTCTTTTTACCTTTTTTTACTTTTTTACTACTTACTCTTATCCTTTTTCTCTAAATTTATTTTCTACTTTACTCTACTTTTACTTTTCTTTTTTTTTTTTTTTTTTTTTTTTTACTTACTTAAATTTTTTATTTTTTTTTTTTTTTTTTTTTTTTTTTTTTTTTTTTTTTTTTTTTTTATTTTTTTTTTTTTTTTTTTTTTTTTTTTTTTTTTTTTTTCTACCTTCTTCACCCCTTATTTTCCTCTTATCCTTTTTTTAAAATTTCCCACTTTTCTTTTCTACTTCTTTCTACTTCTTACTTTTACTTTTTAAAACCTCCTCTAACTTCCCCTTTTCTACTTTCTTCTCTACTTTTACTCTTCCTACCTACTGCTATTTACACTACTATTCCTACTTTTAACTTTCTTTTCACTACTACTCTTACTTCTTTAACTACTACTCTAACTTACTTTTAATCTACTACTACTCACTCTAACACTTATCCTAAATCTACTACTTTACTCTCCTTTCTTCTACTCTACTTTTTTTTACTACTTACTCCTAACTTTCTTCTATCTTCTACTTTTCTTACTTTCCTTACTCTACTTCTACTTACTTTTCTCTAACTCTACTCTACTACTTTACTCTACTCCTTACTCTACTTCTCTACCTACCTACTTACATACTTACTCTACTTCACTACTTTCTTTCTACTTTTTCTACTTAACTACTACTCTCTACTCTCTCTACTTCTTTACTTACACCTTACTCTCTCTCACTTATCCTACTACTTCTTACTTCTACTTTACTCTCTACTTACTTCTACTCTCTTTTCTACTACTCTTCTACTACTTTCTCTCTACTCTTTACTTCTACTACTTACTCTCTAACATCTCTACTTCTCTTACTTACTACTAAATCCTACTACTTCAACTACTTACTTTTCTACTTACTACTTCTACTACTCTTTACTACTTTCTTCTTACTCTTCTCTACTTCTTCTTACTACTACTTCTACTACTCTCACTTTACTCTACTTCTCTACTCACTTCTAGCTTTTCTCTCTTACTATAACTACCTCTTCCCACTTACTCTTCTCTCTTTCTACTCACTACTACTTTCTTTACTACTTCTTTCTCTCTTTCTTTACTACACTTTACTACTTTCACTCTCTACTACTTCTTACTCCTACTCTTACTTACTTTACTCTCTCTACTCTTACTCTACCTACTTCAACCTTCTTTTACTCTACTTCTACTCTAACTCACATTCTACTCTACTTAACTACTAACTTACTCATTCTTACTAACTTATCTACTTCTCTTCTCTTACTCTCTCTCTACTCATACTTAACTTCTACTTACTACTTAACTAACTTTACTACTACTCTACTACTTTCTCTTCTTTACTAACTTCTACTACTCTTCTTCTCTCTCTACTTTACTAACTCCTACTATACTCTCTTCTACTATCTACTACTCTTCTCTACTTTCTCTCTACTCTTCTACTACTCTTACTTACTACTACTTTACTTCTACTTTTCTACTTTCTCTTCTACACTACTCTTCTCTTCTTCTACTCTCTTACTTTAACTTCTTTACTCTCTACTACTCTCTTTCTAAATACTTACTTACTCTCTACTTACTCTCTCTTTACTACTCTTACTACTCTATAACTTACTTACTACTCCTACTTACTCTTACCTTATCTACTTCTAACTCTTTCTTTCTACTTTCTACTACTACTTTCACTCTCTCTTACTTTCTTCTTCTTCTCACTCTACTACTTTTAACTCTACTACTTCTTTCTTTACACCTCTTACTCTTATACTACTCACTACTCAACTTCTCTTATTCCTCTCTACTATCACTCTACTCTACTTACTCACTACTTACTACTACTCTCTCTCTCACTCTTACTTACTTTCTCTTCTACTACTTACTTCTCTCTTTTCTACCTTCTTTTCTACTCTCTAATTACTTACTTACTCTATACTCACTCTTTACTACTTTCTCTTACTACTTACTTCTACTCTACTTACTCTCTCTACTTTAAATCACTCTACTACTACTCTACTACTTACTACTTCTTTAACTTCTACTTATACTCTACTTACTTACTTCTACTTTACTTCTTTAAAATACTCTTACTACTCTCTTTACTCTTTCTACTACTTAACTTACTTCTTCCTTTACTTCTTACTACTTACTTACTCTCTACTACTACTACTACTATAACTCTCTCTACTCTTACTCTTCTCTACTTACTACTTTCTCTACTCTTTCTCTACTTTCTTACACTTTCTACACTTACTTACTACTCTCTTTACTTTACTCTTTCTTACTTACTTACTACTCTCTCTACTCTTACTTATTATCTACTACTTCTCTACTACTAACTTTTTCACTTTACTACATCTACTTTCTACTACTCTTTTTCTTTACTTTCTACTTTCTACTCTTACTACTACTTCTACTCTCTTTTACTCTCACCTTTACTACTAACTTTCTAATTTCTTACTCTACTTAAATACTACCTTCTTACTTTCTACTACTACCTTACTCTCACTACTACTACTACTTACTTCACTACTAACTACCTACTACTCTACTCTATCCTAACTCTTACTTTACTTTCTACTCTCACTACTACTTACTACTCACTTACTTTATACTACTCCTACTACACTCTTACACTACTACTCTTTTAACTACTACTCTACTTTACCTTCTCTTATACTACTTCTCTCTTCTCCTACTCTACTCTTTACTCTTACTTACTACTCTCTTACTACTACTTCTCTACTTTACTACTCTCTTTCTACTCTACTACTACTTACTACTTCTATACTCTCTACCTTACTACTTACCTTACTTACTATATCTCTCTACTTACTCTACTACTTTACACTACTTACTCTACTCTTCCTCTTCTCTCTCTACTAACTCTCACTACTACTCTTCTACTCTACCATACTTACTAACTCTCTTCTACTTCTACTACTACTTCTCTACTAAATACTCTACTTCTCTTACTACTATACTTCTACTTACTTACTTACTTTTCTCTTACTACTTCTTACTACTTTACTTCTCTTCTTACTCTTACTAAAATTTCTACTCTACTTTTACTACTACTAACTACTACTACTTACCTTACTTCTCTCTACTCTTTTACTTACTACTCAATCTACTTAACCTACTTTCTACTCTTTACACTTACTTTAACTCTACACTAACTACTACTTACTTATACTTACTCTTACTACCTAACTTACTCTTTACTACT
>NW_026993653.1:0-11069 GCF_028769735.1 Zonotrichia leucophrys gambelii
AAAACCAAAACCCCCCCTTCTGGCTGGAAAATTGCAGGACCATTGACTTCAAACCACCCGACCGCACTGGGCCCCTTTTTTCTGGAACCATTCCCGCTATCGTTTGGGTTTTCAGGAGCCACCGGCCACTCCCCCCCACAGGCCCCCCAAAAACAAAGACGGCCCCTTTCCCTGGGAATTTAAAAATGACTGCCCTCTTCTGGCTGGGAGATTGCAGGAACCACTTTTCTCCCTCAAACCCCCCAACGGAAATGGGGCCCCTTTCCCTCTGGGGAAACCCTCCTGCGTATCGGGATTTTCAGGACCAGCCGGCCCCCTCCACCACAGGGCCCCCCAACCCCAAACCACGGGCCCTTTTTCCCCGGGAAACAAAACTCACCCCCCCGCTTCTGGCTGGGGAATTTTCAGGAGCCACTTCCCTCTAGGGAAAACCAAACCTGACTGGGGACTGGTGCCACCTTTTTATCTGGGAAACAAACCCTTTTGCATCCTGGATTTTTTTAGGAGCCAGGGGGCCACTCCAGCCACAGGCCCCCAAACCCAAACCACGGCCCTTTTTCCGGCAAAAAAAACTCACCCGCCCCCCCTGGCTTTGGGAGATTGCAGGAACCAAATTCCCCCCTAAACAAACCCCCCCTCGGTATTGGTGCCACCCTTTTAACTGGGGGCCATCCTTTCGTTCGGGATTTTCAGGAGCCAAGGGGGCCAAATCCCAGCCACAGCCCCCAAAAAAACCACGCCCTTTCCCCGGAATTTAAAAATGACCTCCCAAAACCCGGCCGGGAGATTGCAGGGGCCACTTCCCTACCAAACCCGCCCGAAATCGCACTGGTGCCCCCTTTTTATTTTGGGAAACCCCCTGCGTACGTGGATTTTCAGACCACCGGGCCCCTCCCAGCCACAGGCCCCCAACACAAACCAGGGGCCCCCTTTCCCCGGAATTTAAAAATGACCTGCCCCTCATCTGGCTGGGAGAATTTCAGGGGCCACTTTCCCCTTTCAACCAGCCCAAATTTGGGAAAGGTGCCCCCTTTTATCTGGGAAAACCCCCTGCCATTTGTGGATTTTCAGGGTCCAGCCGGCCAAACCCCCCCCCCAGGCCCCCAAAAAACCACGGCCCTTTTTTCCCGGCAAACAAAAATCACCCGCCCCCTTCCCGGCTGGGAGATTTTCAGGAAAACCCCTTCCCCAAAACAAACCCCCCCGCTCGGACTGGAGCCACCTTTTCTGGGAACCCCCTCCGCGTATCGTGGAAATTTTTAGGACCAGCCGGGCCCCCCCACCCCCAGGGCCCCCCAAAACAAACCACGGGCCCCTTTTCCCCCGGGAAAAAAACTTAAACCCCCCCGCTTCTGGCTTTGGAAATTGCAGGAGCCACTTCCCCTAACAAACCACCCAAAACCCCCACTGGGGCCACCTTTTATCGGGAACCATCCGCTATCGTGGATTTTTAGGGGCCCCCGGCCCCTCCCAGCCACAGGCCCCCAAAAACAAACCCCGGGGCCCCCCTTTTTCCCGGAAAAAAACTAAAACCCCCCCCTTCTGGCGGAAAATTTCAGGAACCAATTGCCTTCAAACACCCAAATTGGCACTGGGGCCACCTTTCATCTTTGGGCCCCTTCCCGCTAAGGGGGATTTTCAGGAGCCAGCCGGCACTCCCAGCCACAGGCCCCCAAACAAAAAAATACGGGGCCCCCCCTTTCCCTGGAAAATAAAACTGAATGCCCTCTTTTGCTGGCAGAATTTTTCAGGACCAATTGGCCCCTTCAAACCCCCCAAATTGGCATGGTGCCACCCTTTTATCTGGGAACCATCCTGCGTATCGTGGGGTTTTCAGGAGCCAGCCGGGCCCCCCCAACCACAGGGCCCCCAAAAAAACCACCCGGGCCCTTTCCCTGGCAAACAAAAAATCACCCGCCCCGCTTCCCGGCGGCAGATTGCAGGGGCCACTTCCCTCAACAAACCAGCCCCACTGGGAATTTGGGGCCACCTTTTATCTGGGAAAAACCCCGGATCGTGGTTTTTAGGAGCCAGCCGGGCCCCTCCCAGCCCAAGGGCCCCCAAACACAAACCCCCGGCCCCTTTTCCCCGGAAAAAAACTAACCCCCCCTCTTTTGGCCGGCAAATTTCAGGACCCCTTGCCTCTAAAAACCCCCGACCAACCCTTGGGGCCCCCTTTCATCTGGAACCAAACCGGGGTTTTTGTGGGTTTTCAGGACCCGCCGGCCCCCTCCCCCCACAGGCCCCAAAAAAAACATTTGGCCCCTTTTCCCCGGGAAATTTAAAAAAGACCTGCCCATCTTCCCGGCTGGCAGTTTTCAGGGGCCACTTGGTCTTATCAAAAAAAACCCAAATTGGCACGGTGCCCAAATTTTTATTTTGGGAAAACCCTCCTGGGGTTTGTGGGTTTCGGAGCCACCGGCCACCCCAGCCACAAGGGCCCCCCCCAAAACAAACAACCGGGCCCTTCCCCCGGAAAAAAACTTACCCCCCCCCCCCTGGCGCAAATGCAGGAACCACTTGCTCTTCAAACCAGCCCCCTTGGGCCCGTGCCACCCCCCCCCCTTTCTGGGGGCCACCAGCGTAAAGTGGATTTTCAGGCCACCGGCCCCCTCCCACCACAACCCCCAAAAATAACAAAGGGGGCCCTTTTTTCCCGGAAAAAAACTACCCGCCCCTATCTGGGTGGCACATTGCAGACCACTTTTATCAAACCCCCAAATTGCACTGGGCCACCTTTTATCTTGGGGGAAACCCCCTGGAATTTTGGATTTTCAGGAGCCAGCCGCCACTCCCAGCCACAGCCCCCAAAAAAAACTACGCCCATTTCCCTGGAATTAAAACTGACCCCTGCCCATCTTTTTGGGTGGGAGATTGCAGGGCCACCCTCCTCCCCCAAACCCCCCAAATTGGCACTGGGGGCCCCCTTTCAAAAAGGGGAAACCCCCTGCGAAACGTGGGTTTTTAGGGGCCAGCCGGGCCCCTCCCAGCCACAGGCCCCCCAAAAACAAAATACGGCCCCTTTTTTCCCGGAATTAAAAAATAATCGCCCCCCCCTTTTGGCGCAATTGCAGGGGCCCCTTTCCCCTAAAAAACCCCCCAAAAGGCACTGGTGCCAAATTTTTATCTGGGGAAACCCTCCGCGTCCCTGGATTTTCAGGGGGCCCCCGGGGCCCCCCCACCACAGGCCCCCAAAAACAAACCACGGCCCTTTCCCCGGCAAACAAAACTTCCCCGCCCGCCTTTTTGGCGGCAAAATTGCAGGGGCCACTTCCCCCTTTTCAAACCAGCCCGACTGGGGACTGGGGCCACCCTTTTCTGGAAAACCCTGTAAAGGAATTTTTAGGGCCAGCCGGCCACCCTTTCCCCCCACGGCCCCAAAAAAACCACGGCCCTTTTCCCTGGAAAATAAAAAAAACCCGCCCATTTTCTTTCTGGCAATTGCAAAAGCCACTTGTTTCAAACCGCCCGACTGGGGACTGGGGCCCCCCTTTTATCTGGGAACCCCCCTGCCAAACTTTTAAATTTTTAAGGGGGCCCGCCGCCACTCCCAGCCACAGGCCCCCCAAAAAAAACCACGGCCCTTTTTTCCCCGAAAAAACTACCCCCCCCCCATTCTTTTGGCAGATTGGCAGGGAAAAACCAATTTTCCCCATCAAACCACCCGCTCGACACTGGTGCCACCCTTTTTATCTGGGGAAACCCTCCGGGGTATCGTGGGTTTTCAAGGGGCCCGCCGGGCCCACCCCGCCCCCAGGGCCCCCCCAAAACAAAATACGGCCCCTTTTTCCCGGGAAATAAAATTTACCTTTTCCCTTTTCTGCTTTCAGATTGCAGGAACCAATTTTCCCCTTCAAACCACCCAAATTGGGACTGGTGCCACCTTTCATTTTTGGGGCCCAACCCCGAAAAAAGGGGTTTTTAGGGGCCAGCCGGCCCCCTCCCCGCCACAGGCCCCCGAAAAAACCAAAACGGCCCTTTCCCTGGAAAAAAACTACCCCCCCCCTCTTCCCGGGTGGGGAATTGCAGGGGCCACTTTCCCCCCCCCCCCCAAACCCGCCCAAATTGGGAAATGGTGCCACCTTTTTATCGGGGGCCATCCGTGTATCGTGGATTTTCAGGGCCAGCCCGGCCCCCTCCCGGGGCCCCCCCCCCCCCCCCCCCCCCCGCCCCCCCCCGACCCCCCCCCCACCCCCCCCGGGCCCCCCAACCCAAAGTCCCCCAAAAAAAAAAACGGCCCTTTTTTCCCCGGAAAAACTACCTGCCCTCACTGGCTGGGAAAAATTGCAGAGCCCTTGGTCTATCAAACCGCCCAACTTGGCAAGGTGCCACCTTTATCTGGGGAAACCCTCCCGAAACGTGGATTTTCAGGCCAGCCGGCCCTCCCCGCCACAGGCCCCCGAACACAAACCAAAAGGCCCTTTTTTCCCCCGGGAAACAAAAATAACCCCCCCCGCTTCTTGGGTGGAAAATTGCAAAAGCCCCTTCCCCCCTAACAAAAACCCCCGACCCGGAAATGGAGCCAAATTTCATCTTTGGGGCCCCCCCCTGCGTAACGAGGATTTTCAGGAGGAAACCGGCCCCCCCCAGCCAAAGGCCCCCAAACCCCCAAAAAGGGGCCCCCTTTTCCCCGGAATTTTAAAAATGACCCGCCCCCTCTTCTGGGTGGGAGAAATTGCAGGAACCACGGCTCTCTCAAACCAGCCCAAATTTGGGACTGGTGCCACCTTTCATCTGGGAAAACCCTCCTGCGTATCGTGGATTTTCAGGGGCCAGCCGGCCACTCCCACCACCGGCCCCCGAAAAAACCACGGCCCCTTTTCCCCGGCAAAAAAAAAACTTTACACCGCCCCCTTCTGGGTGGCGAATTTCAGGAAACCACTTCCCCTAAAACCAGCGACTGGGCATGGGCCCCCTTTCATCTGGGGAACCTCCTTTTGGATCCTGGGTTTTCAGGGGCCAGGCCGGGCCCCTTTCCCCCCACAGGCCCCCAAAAAAAAACCAAAAAAACGGGCCCCTTTTTCCCCGGAAAAAACTTAAACCCCCCCCCCCTCTGGCTGGCAGAAATTTCAGAGCCACTTCCCCCTTTTCAAACCACCCCACTTGGAAAGGGGCCCCCTTTTATCTGGGAACCCTTTCCCCGTATCGGGGATTTTCAGGAGCCCCCCGGCCCCCTTCCCCCGCCCCCAGGCCCCCCAAAAACAAACCCCGGGCCCCTTTTTCCCCGGGAAAAAAACTACCCCCCCCTTTTGGGGGCAGATTGCAGGAGCCCCTTCCCCCTACCCAAAAAAACCCGACTCGGACTGGTGCAACCCTTTCATCTGGGAACCACCTGCCTATCGTGGGTTTTTAGGGGCCACCCCCACTCCCAGCCACAGGCCCCCAAAAACAACCAGGGGCCCCCTTTCCCCCGGAATTTAAAAATGACCTGGCCCCTCATCTTTGGCCCCCCAGATTCGGAACCACTTGGCCCCCTTCAAACCCCCCAATTGGGACGGGGGCCACCTTTCATCGGGAACCATCCGGGGTTCTGGAATTTTTAGGGGCAGCCGCCCACTCCCCAAACCCCCGGCCCCCGAAAAAACCCCGGCCCCTTTTTCCCCGGCAAAAAAAACTCACCCGCCCCGCCCTTTTTGGGTGGCAATTGCAGGGGCCACTTCCCCTATCAAACCAGGGCCCCCCCGGGACTGGGGCCACCTTTTATCTGGGGAAACCCCCCGTAAACGTGGGTTTTTAGGAGCCAGCCCCGGGCCCCCCCAGTCCCCCAGGGCCCCCAACCCCAAACAAGGGCCCCTTTTTCCCCGGCAAACAAAACTCACCCCCCCGCTTCGTGGGTGGAAATTGCAGGGGCCCCCTTCCCCTAACAACCACCCAAATCGGCACGGTGCCACCTTTTTAAACTGGGAAACCAACCGCTATCGTGGATTTTCAGGGGCCGCCGCCACTCCCAGCCACAGGCCCCCGAACACAAACCACGGCCCTTTCCCTGGCAAACAAAACTAACCCCCCGCTTCTGGCTGGCAGATTGCAGGAGCCACTTGACTCCCACAAACCACCCACTCGCACTGGTGCCACCTTTCATCTGGGAACCATCCTGCGTATCGTGGATTTTCAGGAGCCAGCCGGCCACTCCCAGCCACAGGCCCCCAAACAAAACTACGGCCCTTTCCTGAATAAAACTGACCTGCCCACTCTGGCGAGATTGCAGGACCACTGTCTATCAAACCGCCCACTGCACTGGTGCCACCTTTCATCTGGGAACCATCTGCGTATCGTGGATTTTCAGGAGCCACCGCCACTCCCACCACAGCCCCCGAACAAAACCACGGCCTTTCCCTGGCAAACACTCACCCGCCCCCTGGCTGCAGATTGCAGGAGCCACTTCCTCTATCAAACCACCCACCGGACACTGGTGCCACCTTTCATCTGGAACCATCCTGCGTATCGTGGATTTTCAGGAGCCAGCCGGCCATCCCAGCCACAGGCCCCAAACAAACACGCCCTTCCCCTGAAAAAACTACCGCCCGCTCTGGCTGAGTTCAGGAGCCACTTCCCCTAAACCACCGCCACTGTGCCACCTTTCATCTGGACACCGCGTAGTGATTTTCAGGACCACCGCCACTCCCACCACAGGCCCCCGAAAAACCACGCCCTTTTCCTGCAAACAAACTACCCCCCCTTCGCTGGAGATTGCAGAGCCACTTTCCTACAAACCGCCGACCGCATGTGCACCTTATCTGGGCCATCCCCGATGTGGATTTCGAGCCACGCCATCCACCACACCCAAACAAATACGCCCCTTTCCCTGGAATTAAAACTGAGCTGCCCATCTTCTGGCTGCAGATTGCAGGAACCACTTGGCTCTCTCAAACCAGCCCAACTTTGGCACTGGTGCCACCTTTCATCTGGGAACCATCCTGCGTATCGTGGATTTCAGGAGCCAGCCGGCCCCTCCCAGCCACAGGCCCCCGAACACAAACCACGGCCCTTTTCCCCGGAAAACAAAACTCACCCGCCCGCTTCTGGCTGGCAGATTGCAGGAGCCACTTCCCTCTATAAACCAGCCGACTGGCACTGGTGCCACCTTTCATCTGGGAACCCCTGGTATCCCTGGAATTTCAGGAGCCAGCCGGCCACTCCCAGCCACAGGCCCCCAACTACAAACCATGGCCCTTTTCCTTGGCAAACAAAACTCACCCGCCCCGCTTCTGGCTGGCAGATTGCAGGAGCCACTTCCCCCTATCAAACCAGCCCGACTCGGTATTGGTGCCACCTTTCATCTGGGAACCATCCTGCGCATCGTGGATTTTCAGGAGCCAGGCGGCCACTCCCAGCCACAGGCCCCCAAACATACACTACGACCCCTTTCCCTGGAATTAAAACTGACCTGCCCATCTTCTGGCTGGCAGATTGCAGGAGCCACTTCCCCATATCAATCCAGCCCGACTCGGCAGTGGTGCCACATTTCATCTGGAACCATCCTGCGTACCGTGGATTTTCAGGAGCCAGCCGGCCACTCCCAGCCACAGTCCCCCGAACACAAACCACGGCCCTTTTCCCTTGAAGTAAAACTGACCTGCCAGTCATCTGACGGCAGATTGCAGGAGCCACTTGCCTCTATCAATCCAGCCCGACTCGGCACTGGTGCCACCTTTCATCTGAGAACCATCCTGCGTATCGTGGATTTTCAGGAGCCAGCCGGCCACTCCAGCCACAGGCCCCCGAACACAAACCACAGCCCTTTTCCCTGGCAAAAAAAACTCACCCCCCCGCTTCTGGGTGGCAGATTGCAGGGGCCACTTCCCCTATCAAACCACCCAACCGGGACTGGGGCCACCTTTTATCGGGGGAAACCCTCCTGCGTACGTGGATTTTCAGGGGCCAGCCGCCCTCCCACCACAGGCCCCCGAAAGACAAACCACCCCTTTTCCCTGGGAACAAAACTAAACCCCCCCGCTTTTGGCTGGGAAATTGCAGGACCACTTGACTCTAAAAAACCACCCACTCACACTGTGCCACCCTTTTATCTGGGGAAACCTTCTCGTATCGTGGATTTTTAGAGCCCGCCCGGGCCCCTCCCCCCCAGGCCCCGAACAAAACAAAGGCCCCCTTTCCCCGGGGAAACAAAACTCAACCGCCCCCCTATGGCTGGGGATGCAAACCACTTGCTCCTCAACCAGCCCAACTTGACTGGTGCCACCTTTCATCTGGGAACCATCCTGCTATCGTGGATTTTCAGGGGGCCAGCCGGCCACCCCAGCCAAAAGGCCCCAAACACAAACCCACCGGGCCCTTTCCCCTGGAAAAAAACTTACCCCCGCTTTTGGCAGGCAGATTGCAGGAGCCACTTGCCTCTATCAAACCAGCCCGACTTGGCACTGGTGCCACCTTTCTGGGAACCATCCGCGGGATTGGATTTCAGGGCCAGCCGGCCTTTCCCCGCCACAAGCCCCCAAAAATAATCTACGGCCCTTTTCCCGGAAAAAAACTGACCGCCCCTCTGGCTGGCAATTGCAGGAGCACATTGTTATCAAACCGTCCAAATGGCACTGGTGCCACCTTTTATCTGGGAACCATCCTGCTATTTTGGATTTTCAGGAGCCACCGCCACTCCCAGCCACAGGGCCCCCCAAAAAAATACTAGGCCCTTTTCCCTGGAATTAAAACTGACCTGCCCATCTTTGGCTGGCAGATTGCCCGGAGCCACTCTCTACATACCAGCCCAACTCGGCACTGGTGCCACCTTTCATCTGGGAACCATCCTGCGTATCGTGGATTTTCAGGAGCCAGCCGGCCACTCCCAGCCACAGGCCCCCAAACAAAACTAGGCCCCTTTTCCCTGGAATTAAAACTGACCGCCATCTTCTGGCGGGAGATTGCAGGACCACTTGCTCCCCTCAAACCACCCAACTTGGCACTGGTGCCACCTTTCACTGGGGAAACCCTCCTGCGTATCGTGGATTTTCAGGAGCCACCGGCCACTCCCAGCCACAGGCCCCCAAAAAAACCCAAATAGGCCCCTTTCCTGGAATAAAACTGACCTGCCCCTTCTGGCTGGCAGATTTCAGGAACCACTTGCTCTTCAAACCAGCCCACTGGGATGGTGCCACCTTTCATCTGGGAACCATCCTGCGTATCGTGGATTTTTCAGGAGCCAGCCGCCACTCCCCCGCCACAGGCCCCCGAAAAAAACCACGGCCCATTTTCCCCGGGAAAACAATACTCACCCCCCCCGCTTCTGGCTGGCTATTGCAGGAGCCCACTTCCCCTATCAATCCAGCCCGACCGCATGGGCCACCTTTCATCTGGGAACCATCCTGCGTATCGTGGAATTTTCAGGAGCCAGCCGGCCACTCCACCACAGGCCCCCAAACACAAACCACGGCCCTTTTCCCTGGAATAAAACTACCTGCCCATCATCTGGCTGGCAGATTGCAGGAGCCACTTGCCCCTATCAAACCCGCCCGACTCAGCCCTGGTGCCACCTTTCATCTGGAACCATCCTGCGTATCTGGATTTTTAGGACCAGCCGGCCACTCCCAGCCACCGGCCCCCGAAAACAAACCACGGGCCCTTTCCCCGGGAAAAAACACACCCGCCCTCTCTGGCTGGCAATTGCAGGAGCCACTTCCCTCTATCAAACCAGCCCGACTTGGCACTGGTGCCACCTTTCATCTGGGGAAACCCTCCTGCCTATCGTGGATTTTCCAGGAGCCAGCCGGCCACCCCAGCCACAGGCCCCCAACACAAACTACGGCCCTTTTCCCTGGAAAAAAACTAACCCACCCCGCTTCTGGCTGGAAAATTGCAGGAGCCACTTGCTCTAACAAACCAGCCCAACTCGCACTGGTGCCACCTTTCATCTGGGAACCATCCTCGTATCGTGGATTTTCAGGAGCCAGCCCGGGCCACTCCCAGCCACAGGCCCCCGAACACAAACCACGGCCCCTTTTTTCCTGGAAAAAACTACCCGCCCCTTCTGGCTGGCAGATTGCAGACCACTTGCTCTTCAAACCAGCCCACTTGCACTGGTGCCACCTTTCATCTGGGGCCATCCTGCGTATGTGGAAATTTTTAGGAGCCAGCCGGCCACTCCCAGCCACAGGCCCCCGAACACAAACCACGGCCCCTTTCCCTGGAATAAAAATGACCTGCCCATCTTCTGGCGGCAATTGCAGGGGCCACTTGGCCCCTCTCAAACCCGCCCAAAATTTGGGACTGGGGCCACCTTTCATCTGGGAACCATCCGCGTATCGTGGATTTTTAGGAGCCAGCCGGCCCCTCCCCGCCACAGGCCCCCAAAAACAAACCACGGCCCTTTCCCTGGAAAAAACTAACCCCCTTCTGGCCGGCAGATTGCAGGAGCCCTTGCTCTATCAAACCAGTCCAAATTGGCACTGGTGCCAACCCTTTTATCTGGGAACCATCCTGCATCGTGGATTTTCAGGGCCAACCGGGCCCCACCCAGCCACAGGCCCCCAAACACAAACTACGGCCCTTTTCCCTGGCAAAAAAACTACCCCCCCCGCTTCTGGCAGGGAGATTGCAGGAGCCACTGCCTCTATCAAACCAGCCCGACTTGGCACTGGTGCCACCTTGGGTCTGGGTGCCATCCAGCGTATTGTGGATTTTCAGGGGCCAGCCGGCACCTCCCAGCCACAAGTCCCCAAAAATAATCTACGGCCCTTTTCCCTGGAAGTAAAACTGACCTGCCATCATCTGGCTGGCACATTGCAGCAGCCACTTGGTAATATCAAACCTGTCCAACTTGGCACTGGTGCCACCTTTCATCTGGAACCATCCTGCATATCGTGGATTTTCAGGAGCCAGCCAGCCACTCCCAGCCACAGGCCCCCAAACAAATACTACGGCCTTTTCCCTGGAATAAAACGACCTGCCCCTCTTTGGCTGGGAGATTGCAGGAGCCACCCTCCTCTATCAAACCACCCGACCGCACTGGTGCCACCCTTTCACTGGGGCCCCTGCGTATCGTGGGTTTCAGGGGCCAGCCGGGCCCCTCCCAGCCACGGGCCCCAAACACAAAATACGGCCCCTTTCCCCGGAAAAAA
>NW_026993654.1:0-11067 GCF_028769735.1 Zonotrichia leucophrys gambelii
ACTACGGCCCTTTTCCCTGGGAATTAAAAATGAATGCCCCTCTTTTGGGGGCAATTGCAGAGCCACTTTTTCAAACCGCCCAAAATGCATGGGGCCACCTTTTATCGGGAAACCATCCCGCGTATGGG
The DNA here is from genome assembly GCF_028769735.1 of Zonotrichia leucophrys gambelii. Lineage (NCBI taxonomy): Eukaryota > Metazoa > Chordata > Aves > Passeriformes > Passerellidae > Zonotrichia > Zonotrichia leucophrys. Next base: position 129 of record NW_026993654.1, read on the forward strand.
TTTTCAGGGGCAGCCGCCCCTCCCCGCACGGGGCCCCAACAAAACACGGGCCCTTTCCCTGGAAAAAAACTACCCCCCCGCTTTTGGGGCAATTTTCGGAACACTTTCCTATCAAACCAGCCCACTGGACTGGTGCCCCCTTTTATCGAACATCCTGGTATCGTGGGTTTTCAGGAGCCCCCGGCCACTCCCAGCCACAGCCCCAAACAAAACACGGGCCCTTTCCCCCGAAAAAACTACCTGCCCTTCTGGGTGGAAGATTGCAGGCCCTTTGGCTCTACAAACCAGCCCGAAATTTTTTCCCTCTATCAAACCAGTACTCTGACTAGGCACGGTGCCACTTTCATCTGGGAAGCACCCTGTGCATCGTGGCTTTTCAGGAGCCAGACCGGCCACTCCCAGCCACGGCGCCCAAACATACACAAGGACCCCTTTCCTGGAATAAAAACTGACCTGCCCATCATCTGCTGGCAGATTGCAGAGGCAACTTCCCATATCAATCCAGCCGACTCGACATTGGTGCCACTTTTCATCTGGGAACAAGTTAAAAATTCCGGCCGTATCGGGGATTTTCAGGAGCCAGCCGGCACTCCCAGCCACAGGCCCCGAACACAAACCCACGGCCCTTTTCCCTGCAAAACAAAAATCACCCGCCCCGCTTCCTGGCTGGCAGATTGCAGGAGACACTTCCCTTATCAAACCAGCCCGACTCGGTACTGGTGCCAACTTTCATCTGGGAGCCATCCTGCGTTCGTGGATTTCAGGAGCCAGCCGCACGCCCCGCCACCGGCACCAAACACAACACCACGGCCCTTTCCCTGGAAGTAAACTGACCTCCGCCCATCATCTGGCCGCAGATTGCAGGAGCCACTTGCCTCTATCAATTCCAGCCCGACTCAGCACATGGTGCCACCTTTCATCTGAGAACATCCTGCGTTTGCGTGGAATTTTCCAGGGCCAGCCGGCCACTCCCAGACACAGGCCCCCGAAAACTCACGACGGCCCCTTTCCTGAATAAAACTGACTGCCATCTTCGCTGCAGATTGCAGGAACCACTGGCTCTCTCAAACCAGCCCAACTTGGCACTGGTGCCTCCTTTCATCTGGGAACCATCTTCGTATCGTGGAATTTTCAGGAGCCAGCCGGCCACCCCAGCCACATGAACACGAAAAAAACCACGGCCCATTTCCTGGCAAACAAAACTCAGCCCCCTGCTTCTGGCGGGCAGATTGGCAGGAGCCACTTCCCCATAGCAAACCAGCCCGACTCGGCAACTGGTGCCACCTTTCATCTGGAACCATCCTGCGTATCGGGGATTTTTCAGGAGCCAGCCGGCCACTCCAGCCACAGGCCCCCAAACACAAACTACGGCCCCCGTTCCTGGAATTAAAACTGAGCTGCCACTTCTGGCTGGCAGATTGCAGGAACCACTTGGCTCTCTCAAAGCAGCCCAACTTGGCACTGGTGCCACCTTCATCTGGAACCATCCTGCGTATCGTGGATTTTTCAGAGCCGCCGCCACTCCCAGCCACAGGCCCCCCGAACACAAACCACGGCCCTTTTCCCTGGCAAACAAAAGTCACCCGCCCCGCTTCTGGCTGGCAGATTGCAGGAGCCACGTCCCTCTATGAAACCACTGACTAGCACTGTGCCACCTTTCATCTGGGAAGCACCCTGTGCATCGTAAATTTCAGGAGCCAGGCGGCCACCTCCCAGCCACAGCCCCCAAACATAGATCTACGATACCTTTTCCCTGGAATTAAAACCTGACCTGCCCATCTTCTGGCTGGCAGATTGCAGGAGCTTCTTCCCCATATCAATCCAGCCCGACTCGACACTGGTGCCACCTTTCATCTGGGAACCATCCTGCGTATCGTGATTTTCAGGAGCCAGCCGGCCACTCCCAGCCATACGCCCGAACACAAACCACGGCCCTTTCCCCAGGGGGGGGGGGGGGGGGGGGGGGGGGGGGGGGGGGGGGGGGGGGGGGGGGGGGGGGGGGGGGGGGGGGGGGGGGGGGGGGGGGGGGGGGGGGGGTGGGGGGGGGGGGGGGGGGGGGGGGGGGGGGGGGGGGGGGGGGGGGGGGGGGGGGGGGGGGGGGGGGGGGGGGGGGGGGGGGGGGGGGGGGGGGGGGGGGGGGGGGGGGGGGGGGGGAAGTAAAACGGATCGTGCCTCGTCATCTGAGCTGGGCAGATTGCAGGAGCCATTTTTTTGTTTTTTGTGTTTTTTTTTTTTTTTATTTTTGTTTTTTTTTTTTTTTTTTTTTTTGTGTGTGTGTGTGTTTTTTTGTGTTGTTTTTGTTTTGTTTGTGGTTGTGTGGTGTGTGTTTTGTTGTTTTGTTGTTGTTGTGTTGGTTTGGTGTGTGTTGGTGTTGTGTTTGTTTTTTGTTTGCCTGTATCATCCCACCGACTTGGCAATCGGCCACCTTTCATCTGGGACCATCCGCGTTATCGGGGATTTTCAGGGGCCAGCCGGATACTCCCTGCCACAGCCCGCGAACCACAAACCACGGCCCTTTTCCTGGCAAACAAAAATCACCCGCCCCGCTTCTGGCTGGCAGATGGCAGGAGCCACTTGCCCCTATCAACCAGCCCGACTCGGCATGGTGCCACCTTTCATCTGGGAACCATCCTGCGTATCGTGGATTTTCAGGAGCCAGCCGCCACTCCCAGCCACAGGCCCCCGAACACAAACACGGCCCTTTTTCCCCGGCAAACAAACTCACCGCCCTTTTGGCTGGCCCGATTGCAGGGGCCACTTGCCTCTTCAAACCCCCGACTGCACTGGTGCCACCTTTCATCTGGGAACATCCTGGTACGTGGATTTTCAGGAGCCCAGCCGGCCATCCAACCCCAGGCCCCCGAACACAAACCACGGCCTTTTCCCTGGAAAAAAACACCCGCCCATCTTCTGGCTGGCAGATTGCAGGACCACTCCTCATCAAACCACCCGACTGCACGGTTTCCACCTTTATCTGGGAACCATCCGCGTATCGTGGATTTTCCAGGACCGCCGGCCACTCCCGCCACAGGCCCCAAAAAACACGGCCCTTTTCCCAAAAAAACTACCGCCCCTTTTTTGGCTGGCAGATTGCAGGAGCCACTTGTCTATCAAACCCCGCCGAATTGGCCTTTTTGCCACCTTTTTCTGGGAACCATCCGCTTTTCGTGGATTTTGGGAAACCCGCCGGCCCCTCCCCGCCACAGGGCCCCCCAACAAAAACCACGGCCCCTTTTTTTTGGAAAACAAAACCCCGCCCCTTTTTTGCTTTGGAAATTGCAGGAACCACTTGGTCTTCAAAAACCCCACTTGGCACTGGTGCCCCCTTTTCTGGGGGGCCATCCTGGGGTTTTGGGGGATTTTCAGGAGCCCCGGCCACTCCCAGCCAAAAGTTTCCCCCAAACAAAATACGGCCCCTTTTCCCCCGGAATTTTAAAACTGCCCCCAATTTTTCCCGGGTGGAGTTTCAAAGGGGCCACTTTTTTATCAAACCACCCCATTTTTTGTGCCCCCTTTTAATTTGGGCACCCTCCTGCGAAAAATGGAATTTTAGGGGCCAGCCGGCCACTCCCCGCCCAGGCCCCCAAACCCCAAAAACGGCCCCCTTTTTTTGGAAATTTAAAATGACCTGCCCTTCTGGGTGGAAAATTGCAGGAAAAAACTTGGCCCCTTCCAAATCCCCCTTTGGACTGGTGGCCCCCCTTTATTGGGAACCCCTCCTGCGTTTTCGTGGGTTTTCAGGAGCCAGCCGGCCCCTTTCCCCCCCCAGCCCCCCAAAACAAACCACGGCCCCTTTTTTTTTGGAAAAAAAAATAAACCCCCCCTTTTGGCTGGCAGATTGCAGGGGCCCCTTTCCTCTATCAAACCAGCCCGACTTGGGACTGGTGCCACCTTTTTCTTTGGGAAAAAATTCCCGTGTATTGTGGATTTTCAGGGGCCCGCCGGCCACTCCCAGCCACAGGCCCCGAACACAAACCACGGCCTTTTGCCTGGCAAACAAAAAATCACCCGCCCAGTTCTGGCTGGCAGATTGCAGGAGCCACTTGCCTCTATCAAAAAAGCCCCACTTGGCACTGGTTTCCACCCTTTGGGGCTGGGAGCCATCCTGGTATTGTGGGTTTTCCGGAGTCAGCCGGCCCCTCCCAGCCAGAAGTCCCCAAATTTCAAATACGGCCCTTTTCACTGGATTAAAACAGACTGCCCCTCTTCTGGTAGCAGATTGCAGGAGCCACTTGGTACTATCAAACCAGCCCGACTTGGCATGCTGCCACTTTTCATTGGGCACCATCCTGCGTATCGTGGATTTTCAGGAGCCAGCCGGCCACTCCCAGCCACAGGCCCCAAACACAAACTACGGCCCTTTCCCTGGAATAAAACTGACCTGCCCATCTTCTGGCTGGCAATTGCCGGAACCATCTTGGCTCTGTCAACTAGCCCAACTTGGCACTGGTGCCACCTTTCATCTGGGAACCATCCTGCGTATCGTGGATTTTCAGGAGCCAGCCGGCCACTCCCAGCCATAGGCCCCGAAACACAAACCACGGCCCTTTTCCTGGCAAACAAAACTCACCAGCCCCTCTTCTGGCTGGCAGATTGCAGGAGCCACTTGCCTCTATCAATCCAGCCAGACTCGGCACTGGTGCCACCTTCACCTTTTCCCGTATCGTGATTTTCAGAGCCAGCCGGCCACTCCGACAGGCCCCAAAACAAAACACGCCCTTTCCCTGGAATAAACTGACCTGCCCTCTGGCGGAATTTCGGACCATTGCTCTTCAATCCACTTGGCACTGGTGCCACCTTCATCTGGAACCTCCCGCGTATCGTGGATTTTCACCACCGGCCACTCCACCTACCCCCAACAAACAGCCCTTTTCCGGCAAAAAAACTCACCGCCCCTTTGCTGCAGATTGCAGGGCACTTGCCTCTTCAACCAGCCCGACTGGCATGGTTCACCTTTCATCTGGGACCATCGTGTATCGGATTTTCGGACCGCCGCACTCCAGCACAGCCCCAAAAAATGGCCTTTCCCGGAAAAAACTACCCCCGTTCTGGCTGGCAGATGCAGGACCACTCCTATCAACCACCCGACTGGCATGTGCCACCTTCATCTGGGACATCCTATCTGTTTCAGGGGCCAGCGGCCACTCCAGCCACAGGCCCAAACAAACACGGCCTTTTCCTGGAAAAAACAAACCCCCCTCGGCTGGCAGATTGGAGCCACTTGCTTATCAACCAGCCGACTGCATGTGCCCCTTTCTGGGCCACCGCGATGGGATTTCGGCCGCGGCACTCCCCCAAGCCCCAAAAACCACGGCCCTTTCCTGATTAAAACGACCTGCCCATCTCGGCTGGAATGCAGAGCACTGTTATCAAACCCACTTGGAGGCACTTTATTGGGACCATCCGGTTGTGGATTTCAGGCCAGCGCCAATCCAGCCACAGGCCCCGACCAACCAGGCCTTTCCCGGCAACAAAACTCACCGCCCCGTTTGCTGGCAGATTGCAGGACCCCAAAAAAAAAAAACCAAAAAACCCCAATAAAGAAAAAAAAAAAAAAAAAGAAAAAATAGGCCACTTGTCTATCAAAAAGCCGATGGACTGTGCCACTTTCTGGGACCATCCGCGTATGTGGATTTTCAGGCCGGGCCACTCCGCCAAGCCCCAAAACAACTCGGCCCTTTTTGGAATAAAGACTGCCTTTATCCTGGCATTGCGGGCCACTTGTCTATCAACAGCCGTTGGACTGTGCCTTTCATTGGGACCATCTGCGTATCGTGATTTTCAGAGCCGCGGGCCCCTCCAGAAGCCCCAACCAAACACGGCCCTTTCCCTGGAAAAAACTACCGCCTCTTCTGCTGCAATTGCAACCTTGCTTTCAATCAGCCGCTGGCACTGTGCCACCTTTCACTGGGACCATCCGGTACGTGGATTTTCAGGACAGCCGCCACCCAGCCAAGGCCCGAACACAAACCAGGCCTTTTCCGGCAAAAAAACTCACCGCCCTTTGGTGGCAGATTGAGAACCACTTCCTCTAAACCACCCGTTGGACTGTGCACTTTATCTGGGAACCATCCGGTATCTGGATTTCAGACAGCCGCACTCCACCACGGCCCAACAAAACAGGCCTTTTCCCGGAAAAAAACCCCCTTTTGGGGCAGTTGCAGGACCCCTTCCTCTATCAACCCCCGCTCGGCACTGGTCCACCTTTCTCTGGGAACATCTGGTATCTGATTTTCGAGCCAGCGGCACTCCCCAGGGCCCCAAAAAAAAACGGCCTTTCCTGATTAAACGACCTCCCTCTCTGGCTGGCAATTGCGAGCACTTGTTAAACCGCCACTGCATGGTCCCTTTCATCGGAACCATCCGTATCGTGATTTTCGGACCAGCGGCCACTCCGACGCCCGAACACAAACCGGCCTTTCCGGAAAAAAACTCCCACCTTCGCTGCAATGCAGGGCCACTTTTATCAAACAGCCCGACGGCATGTGCACTTTCGGGCCATCTGCGTTCGTGGATTTTCGGAGCCGCCGCCACTCCCAGCAAGCCCCAAAAAACCGCCTTTTCCTGGAAAACACCCCCTTTGCTGGCAATGCAGGGCACTGTCTTCAACCCGCCCATTGGAAGTGCCACTTTCATGGCCTCCTGGTATGTGGATTTTCAGGAGCCAGCCGGGCCCTCCCGCCAAGCCCCCAAACACGCCTTTTCCTGATTAAAACGACTGCCTTCTGCTGGCATTGCAGGGCCACTTGTATTCAACAGCCGTTGATGTGCACCTTTCATTGGGACCATCTGGGTGGATTTTCGGAGCCGCGGCCCTCCCAGCCAGGCCCAAAAACAAACCGCCCTTTCCTGGAAAAAATCCCCCCTCTTGGCTGGCATTGCGGACCACTTGCTTTAACACCCCTGCACTGGTGCCACCTTTCACTGGAACCATCCTGTATGTGATTTTCAGACGCCGCACTCCAGCCAGCCCCGACACAAACCAGGCCTTTCCGGCAAAAAACTCACCCCCCTTTGGCTGCAGTTGCGGACCACTTCTCTATCAACACCCACGGCACTGGTGCCCTTTCATTGGGAACCATCGGTATCGGGTTTTCAGGAGCACGGGCCCTCAGCACAGCCCAAACAAAACTGGCCTTTCCCGGAAAAAACACCCCTCTGGCGGCAGATGCAGACCCCTTCCTCACAAACCCCCCACGGACTGGTGCCCTTTCATCTGGGACCATCCGGATTTGGGTTTTCGGGCGCGGCACTCCCAGCCACGCCCCAAAAAACACGGCCTTTTCCTGATAAACGACTGCCTCTCTGGCTGGCAATTTCAGAGCCAATTTATCAACCAGCCCACTGCATGTGCACTTTCATCTGGGAACATCGCGTATCGGATTTTCGAGCCAGCCGGCCACTCCACACAGCCCCGACAAACAGGCCCTTTTCCTGGAAAAAACCACCCCCTTCGCTGGCAGATTGCAGACATGTCCAAACCCGATGGCATGGTGCCACTTTCTGGACCATCCTGGTATGTGATTTCAGGAGCCAGCCGCCACTCCAGCCAAGCCCAAACAAAAGGCCCTTTTCCTGGAAAAACCACCGCCCTTCGCTGCAGATTGCAGGGCACTGTCTACAAACCAGCCGACTTGACTGTGCCTTTCTGGGACCATCTGGTTGGGGTTTTCAGAGCCAGCCGCCACTCCCAGCAACCCCAAAAAAATCGGCCTTTTCCTGATTTAAAAGACTGCCCTTCTGCTGGCGTTGCAGGGCCACTTTCTATCAAACCCCAACCTTGACTGGCCTTTCATCTGGGCCATCTGCGTATCTGATTTTCAGGCCAGCGGAACTCCCAGCAAGGCCCCAAACAAAACCCGGCCTTTCCTGGAAAAAATACCGCCCTCTGGCTGGCAGATTGCAGGACCACTTTTTCAAACACCGACTTGGCACTGTGCACTTGGGCTGGACCATCGGTATTGTGGATTTTCGGGCCGCACTCCCGCCAAAAGCCCAAACAAACGGCCTTTTGAAAAAACACCGCCACTTTCTGGCAAATGCGGCACTTGTCTTAAACAGCCCACTTGGCACGGTGCCTTTTCTGGACCATCCTGCGTATGTATTTTGGAGCAGCCCCACTCCCAGCCAAGCCCAAACAACTGGCCCTTTCCTGATTAAACGACCTGCCCATTCTGGCTCAATTGCGGACCCTTTCTTCAACCCCTTGGCACTGTGCACTTTCTGGGACCATCCGCGAGTGGTTTTCAGGGCCGCGGCCACTCCGCCAAGCCCCAACAAAACGGCCTTTCCTGGAAAAAATACCGCCTTCGGCTGGCAAATTGCGACCCTTGTTCAACCAGCCCACTGACTGTGCCCTTTCATCTGGAACCATCCGGTAGTGGTTTCGGCAGCCGCCACTCCCGCCAGGCCCGAAACAACCAGGCCCTTTTCCCGGGAAAAAAACTCACCCGCCCCTTTGGCTGCATTGAGGCACTCCCTATCAATCCACCCGACTGGCCTGGCCACCTTTTCTGGGAACCATCGGTATCTGGTTTCGGACAGCCGCACTCCGCCAAGGCCCAACAAAACAGGCCTTTTCCGGAAACAAAAAACCCCCCCTTTTGGCTGGCAGATTGCAGACCACTTTCTATCAACCACCGACGGCACTGTGCCATTATCTGGAACCCCCCCCCCCCCCCCCCCCCCCCCCCCCCCCCCCCCCCCCCCCCCCCCCCCCCCCCCCCCCCCCCCCCCCCCCCCCCCCCCCCCCCCCCCCCCCCCCCCCCCCCCCCCCCCCCCCCCCCCCCCCCCCCCCCCCCCCCCCCCCCCCCCCCCCCCCCCCCCCCCCCCCCCCCCCCCCCCCCCCCCCCCCCCCCCCCCCCCCCCCCCCCCCCCCCCCCCCCCCCCCCCCCCCCCCCCCCCCCCCCCCCCCCCCCCCCCCCCCCCCCCCCCCCCCCCCCCCCCCCCCCCCCCCCCCCCCCCCCCCCCCCCCCCCCCCCCCATTGGGAACCATCCAGGTATCGTGGATTTTCAGGAACCAGCCCCCACTCTCAGCCACAGGCCCCGAACACAAACCATGGCCCTTTTCCCGGGGAAAAAAACTCACCCGCCCGTTTTTTGGCTGGCAGATTGCAGGACCCCCTTCCCCCTATCAAACCACCCCGACTGGCATGGTGCCACCTTTCATCTGGGAACCATCCTGGTATCATGGATTTTCAGGAGCCAGGGGCCACTCCCAGCCACAGGTCCCTAAACCCCAAATACTACGGTCCTTTTCCCTGGAATTAAAACCCGACCCCGCCGTATCTGGCTGGCAGATTGCAGGGGCACTTGCCTCTATCAACCAGCCGACTCGGCATGGTGCCACCCTTTTATCTGGGAACCATCCTGCGTATCGTGGATTTTCGGAGCCAGCCGGCCACTCCCAGCCACAGGCCCCCGAACACAAACCACGGCCCCCTTTTCCCCGGAATTAAAAAAAAACCCGCCCATCTTTGGGTGGGAAAAATTGGGCCCCCCCCCCGGGGGGGAACCCCCTTGGCTGTCCAAAAAATAGCCCAATTTGGGACTGGTTCCAAACCCTTTTACTGGGGAACCCTCCTGCGTATGTGGATTTTTAGGAGACCGGCCCCTCCCCCGCCAAGGCCCCCCAAACAAACCCCGGCCTTTCCCTGGCAAAAAACTACCGCCCTCTTCTGGCTGGCAGATTGCAGGAGCCACTTGCCTCTATCAAACCAGCCCGACTTGGCACTGTGCCACCTTGTCTGGGACCATCCTGCGTATGTGGATTTTCAGGAGCCAGCCGGCCACTCCCAGCCAAAAGTCCCCAAAACAAACTACGGCCCTTTTCCTGGATTTAAAACAACCTGCCCATTTCTGCTGGCAGATTGCAGGTGCCACTTGGTACTATCAAACAGCCCGATTGGCACTGCGTGCCACTTTTCATCTGGGCACCATCCTGCGTATGTGGATTTTCCAGGAGCCAGCCGGCCACTCCCAGCCACAGGCCCCAAAACACAACTACGCCCTTTCCCTGGAATAAAACTGACCTGCCCCTCTGGCTGGCAGATTGCAGGAGCCACTTGACAAACAAACCAGCCCGACTGGCACTGGTGCCACCTTTCATCTGGGAAACCCTCCTGCGTATCGTGGATTTTCAGGAGCCAGCCGGCCACTCCCAGCCAGGGCCCCCGAAAACAAACCAGGCCCTTTTCCTGGCAAACAAAAATCCCCGCCCCTTCTGGCTGCAAATTTCAGGACCACTTGCCTCTATCAAAACAGCCCGACTTGGCACTGGTGCCACCTTTTCTGGGACCTCCGTTATGTGGATTTTCCCGGGGCCGCCCCACTCCCAGCCAAAAGCCCCAAAACAAAAAGGGCCCTTTTCCGAAAAAACAAACCGCCCCTTTCTGGGTGCAGATTGCAGGACCACTTTAATCAAAAAACCCACTTGGACGTGCCACTTTTCTCTGGGACCACCGCGATCTGGGTTTTCAGGGCCACGGCCACTCCCACCACAGGTCCCCAAACAAACTACGCCCCTTTCCCCGGAATAAAACGCCTGCCCTCTCTGGGTGGCAAATTGCCGGAACCCTTGGGCTCTGTCAAACACCCAACTGGCACGGGGCCACCTTTCATCGGAACCCCCTGCTTCGTGGGTTTCGGGGCCACCGGCCACTCCCAGCCCAAGCCCCCGAACAAACCACGGGCCCTTTTTTTCCCGGAAAAAAAACCACCCGCCCCTCTTCTGGGGGCAGATTGCAGGGCCCCTGTCTTTAACCACCCCCCTTTGGGAGGTCCACCTTTCATCTGGGGAAAATCCAGTTTTTCTGGATTTTCAGGACCCGCCCGCCACTCCAGCCACAGGGCCCCGAACACAAACCAGGCCCTTTTTCCCGGGGAAACAAAACCAACCCCCCCCGTTTTTGGGTGGCAATTGCAGGACCAAATTCCTCTA
>NW_026993655.1:0-11056 GCF_028769735.1 Zonotrichia leucophrys gambelii
CACCACCCGCCCCCCATGGCACCTTTCATCTGGACAACCCGCGATCGTGGATTTCAGGGGCCAGCCGCCACATCCAGCCACAGGCCCGAACACAAATACGGCTCTTTTTCCGGAAGCAAACTGAACCACCCAGCTTCTGGCTTTGGGAAATTGCAGGGCCACTTGCCTCAAAAACCACCTGACTTGGCACTGGTGCCCACCTTTCATCTGGGACCATCCTGTGATCGTGGATTTTCAGGAGCCAGACCGGCCTCTCCAACCAGGGGCCCCCCAACACAAACTACGGCCCTTTTCCCTGGAAGTAAAACTGACCTGCCCATCACTGGTGGCGATTGCAGAGCCACTTGCCTCTATCAACCAACCGACTTGGCACTGGTGCCACCATTCATCTGGAACCATCCTGCATATCGTGGATTTTCAGGAGCCACCGGCTGCCCACCCACAGGCCCCCAAACACAAACTACGGCCTTTCCTGAAGTAAAACTGACCCCATCTTCTGGCGGCGATTGCAGACACTGGATTTCAACACCCATTTGGCACTGTGCCACCTTTCATCTGGAACCATCTGTATCTGGATTTTAGGAGCCACCGCACTCCCAGCACAGGCCCCCAACAAACCGGCCTTTCCCTGCAACAAATCACCCGCCCGTTTTGCTGGCAGATTGCAGAGCCACTTCCCTATCAAACCACCGACTGGCACTGTGCCCCCTTCATCTGGGAACACTGCTATCGGGATTTTCAGAGCACGCCCTCCAAGCACGCCCCAACACAAACCACGCCCTTTTCCTGGCAAACAAAACTACCCACCCCGCTTGGCTGCGATTGCAGGACACTCCCTTAAAACCAGCCCCTCGCACGGGCCACCTTTCATTGGAACATCCGCGTATCGTGGATTTCAGGAGCCACGCCACCCCCAGGCCCAAACAAACACGGCCTTTTTCCCGGAAAAACGATGCCACTTCTGGTGGGATGCGGAACACTTGTCTCAACAGCAATTGGCCTGGCCTTTCATCTGGACCATCTGCGTATCTGGATTTTCAGGACAGCCGCCACTCCCAGCACGGCCCCCGAAAAAACACGGCCTTTCCTGCAACAAACTCACCACCCTTTTGGCTGCAATTGCGGCCACTTCCTCTATCAACCAGCCGTGGACTGTGCACCTTTCATCTGGGAACCACCTGCGTATCGTGGATTTCAGGAGCCGGCCACCCCCACGCCCCAAAAACACGGCCCTTTCCCGGAATAAACAAAACCCCCTTCTTTTGGGTGAGAGCAGGACCACTTCCCCTTAAAAGCCAGGGCCGTGCCACCTTTATCTGGAACTCCGTGTACGTGATTTTAGGAGCAGCCGGCACTCCAGCCCGGCCCCAACAAACCCGGCCCTTCCCTGGAAAAAACAAACCCCTCTTGTGAATGCGGAGCCATTTATACAACGCCGCTTGGACTCCCCTTTCATCTGGGAACCATCCGCGATCGGGATTTTCAGGAGCCAGCGGGCCCCTCCAGCACGGCCCCAAAAACACGGGCCTTTCCCTGAAAAACTACCCCCGTCATCTGGCTGGCAGATTGCAGCAGCCACTTGCCTCTATCAATCCAGCCCGTCTTGGCACTGGTGCCACCTTTCATCTGGGAACCATCCTGCGTATCGTGGATTTTCAGGAGCAGCTGGCCACTCCCAGCCACAGGCCCCCCGAACACAAACCACGGCCCTTTTCCCTGGCAGAAAAATACCCGCCCCTTTGGTGGAGATTGAGGGGGCCCCTTGTCTTCAAACCGCCCTGGGATGGTTTCATTTCATTGGGAACCATCCTGCGACGTGGATTTTTAGGGCCCGCCGCCCCCCCCTCCCGCCCCCGGCCCCCCCAAAAAAACACGGCCCTTTTTCCCCGGGAAAAAATACCCGGGCCCCTTTTGGCTGGGAGTTTTTAGGAGCCCTTTTTCCCTACAAACCGCCCGAGCATGGTGCCACCTTTATCTGGGAAAAAATCCCGCTATCGTGGGAATTTTTAGGGCCAGCCCCCACTCCCGCCACGGCCCCCAAAAAAACGGCCCTTTTCCCGGAAGAAAACTTCCCCGTCTTTTGGTGGAAAATTGCAGAGCATTTCCTCTACAACCAGCCCGCTCGGCCTGGTGCCCCTTTTATCTGGGGGAACCTTCCCGGTATGTGGGTTTTAGGAGCCAGCCCCCAAACCCCCCCCAAGGGCCCCCCAAAAAAAAACACGGCCTTTCCCTGGAAAAAAAACCCCCCCTTTTGGCTGGCAGAATTTCAGGAGCCCCTTCCCCCTTTTCAAAACCCGCCCACTGCACTGGTGCCCCCTTTCATCTGGGGACCCCTCCCGCTATCGTGGGTTTTCAGGGGGCCAGCCGCCACCCCAGCCAAGGCCCCAAAAAAAAACACGGCCCCTTTTCCCCGGGAAAAAAACTGATGCCCTCTCTGGTGGGAGATTTTCAGGAACACCCTTGCCCCTTCAAAGCCCAGGCACTGGTGCCACCTTTTTATCTGGGAACCACCGGATCGTGGATTTTTAGGAGCCCGCCGGCCACTCCCAGCCAAGGCCCCCAAACAAAAAAACCCCGGGCCCTTTCCCTTGGGAACAAAAATAACCCCCCGCTTCTGGCTGGCAGATTTCAGGAGCCCTTTTCCCCTATCAACCCCCGCTCGGGCACGGTGCCCCTTTATCTGGGAAACCTCCTGCATCGTGGATTTTCAGGAGCCCGCCGGGCCCTCCCCGCCACAGGCCCCCAAAAAACCACGGCCCTTTTCCCTGGAAAAAACACCCCCCTTTGGGGCAGATTGCAGGGAGCCCCCTTTCCCCCTTCAAACCCGCCAAAAGGGCCCGGCCCCTTTTTACTGGGAAACCATCCTGCGTAGTGGATTTTCAAGGGGGCCGGGCCCCTCCACCACAGGCCCCCAAAAAAACCCCCTTTTCCCCGGAAAAAAACTAAAACCCCCCTTCTGGGTGGCAGATTCAGGAGCCCCTTCCTTAAAACCCCCCGCTCGGCACTGTTTCCACCCTTTTATTGGGAACCATCCTGCGTAGTGGATTTTAGGGGGCCAGCCCCCACTCCCAGCACAGGCCCCAACAAAAAACAGGCCCCCTTTTTTCCCGGAAAAAAACTATGCCCCCCCTTTTGGTGGGATTGCGGGACCACTTTTCAAACCCCCATTGGCCGGTTCCCCTTTTATCTGGGAAACCTCCTGGTTTTTGTGGATTTTCAGGAGCCAGCCGGCCACTCCAGCCACAGGCCCCCCAAAAAAAACGGCCCTTTTTCCTGGAAAAAAAAAAACCCCCCCTTTTGGGGAAAATGCGGGGCCACTTTTTTTTTCAAACCAGGGGACTTTGGACGTTTCCCTTTATTGGGAACCATCCCGCGTATCGTGGATTTTCAGGAGCCAGCCGGCCACTCCCAGCCACGGCCCCAACAAAACCACGGGGCCCCCTTTCCCTGGAATTAAACATGACCTGCCCGTCATCTGGCTGGCAGAATTTCAGGAGCCACTTGCCTCTATCAACCAGCCCGACTCGGCACTGGTGCCACCTTTCATCTGGGAACCCTCCTGCGTATCGTGGATTTTCAGGAGCCAGCCGGCCACATCCCAGCCACAGGCCCCCAACAAAAACCAACGGCCCCTTTTTCCCCGGGAAAAAAACTCACCCCACTTCTGGCTGGAAGATTGCGGAGCCACTTGCCTCTATCAAACCAGCCCGACTCGGCACTGGTGCCACCTTTCATCTGGGAACCATCCTGCGTATCGTGGATTTTCAGGAGCCAGCCGGCACTCTCCCCAGCCACAGGCCCCAACAAACCCACGGCCCTTTTCCCTGAAAAAATTACCGCCCCTTTTGGCTGGCAGATGCAGGGGCACTTCCCCTTCAAACCCCCCCTTTTGGCCTGGTGCCCCCTTTTACTGGAACCCCTGGTTTTTGTGGATTTTTGGGCCAGCCGGCCATCCCAGCCACAGGCCCCCCAACAAAAAACCGGCCCCTTTTCCTGGAAAAAAACTAAACCGCCCGCTTTGGCTGGAATTCAGGAGCCCCTTGTTATAAAACCCGCCCGACTTGGGACTGGTGCCCCCTTTTATTGGGAACCTCCTGGTACGTGGATTTTCAGGACCAGCCGGCCACTCCCGCCCCAAAAGGGCCCCCAACAAAACCCCGGCCCTTTCCCCTGGGAAAAAAATCCCCCCGCTTCGGGTGGAGATTTCAGAGCCACTTCCCCCTATCAAACCCGCCCCCCTGCAAGGTCCACCTTTATTGGGAACCATCCCGGTATCGTGGATTTTCAGGAGCCGCCGGCCACTCCCCGCCCCAGGCCCCGAACCAAACCACGGCCCCCTTTTCCCCCGGAATAAAAATACCCCGCCCTCATCTGGTGGCAGATTGCAGGAGCCCCTTGCCCCTTTTCAACCAGCCCATGGCCTGGGCCACCTTTTATTTGGGAACCATCCGGTATCTGGATTTCGGAGCCAGCCGGGCCCCTCCAGCCAACCCCCAAAAAAAACCACGGCCCTTTTTCCCGGGAAAAAAATTAACCCTTCTGGGGGAGATTGGGAGCCCCTTTTTATCAAACCACCGACTGGACTTGCCCCTTTATCTGGGAAAAACCCCCTCGTTCTGGTTTTAGGAGCCACCGGCCCTCCCCCCCACGGCCCCAAACAAAACCGGCCCTTTTTCCCTGGAATTAAAAATTAAAAAGCCCCCTTCTGGCTGGAGTTGCAGGACCCTTCCCCCTTCAAACCCCCAATTTTTCCCGGTGCCACTTTCATCTGGGAAAACCCTCCTGCGTATGTGGTTTTTTAGGAGCCAACGGCCACTCCCAGCCACAGGCCCCCAAAAAAACACGGGGGCCTTTCCCCGGAAAGTAAAATGACCCCCCCGTCTTGGTGGCAGATTTCAGGGGCACTTGCCTCTATCAAACCGCCCGACTCGGCACTGTTTCCCCCCTTTCATTGGGAACCATCCCGGTTCCTGGATTTTTAGGACCAGCCGGGCCACTCCAGCCAAGGCCCCAACAAAACCACGCCCCCCCCCCCCCCCCCCCCCCCCCCCCCCCCCCCCCCCCCCCCCCCCCCCCCCCCCCCCCCCCCCCCCCCCCCCCCCCCCCCCCCCCCCCCCCCCCCCCCCCCCCCCCCCCCCCCCCCCCAGGGGCCCCCCCCAGGCCCCCAAACAAAACCGGGCCCTTTCCCTGGAAAAAAAACTTCCCCCCCTTTGGCTGGCAGATTGCAGGGGCCCCTTTCCCCCTTCAAACCCCCCCATGCATGGGGACTTTTATCGGGAACCATCCTGCGTATGGGATTTTCAGGGGCCAGCCGCCCCCTCCCCGCCCCAGGTCCCCAAAAATACTCGGCCCTTTTCCCTGGAAGTAAAATTTTTCCTGCCCTTTCTGGGTGGCAGATTCAGGGAAACCCCTTGGCTCTTCAAACGCCCCCCTTTTGGACGGTGCCCCCCTTAATGGGAACCACCTGCGTTCGTGGATTTTCAGGACCACCGGGCCCTCCCAGCCACAGGCCCCGAACCTTTTTCCCTAGCAAACAAAACTCACCCGCCCCGTTTCTGGCTGGCAGATGGCAGGAGCCACTTCCCCATATCAAACCAGCCCGA
Organism: Zonotrichia leucophrys gambelii; assembly: GCF_028769735.1. Lineage (NCBI taxonomy): Eukaryota > Metazoa > Chordata > Aves > Passeriformes > Passerellidae > Zonotrichia > Zonotrichia leucophrys. Next base: position 5,604 of record NW_026993655.1, read on the forward strand.
CTTGCACTGGTGCCACCTTTCATCTGGGAACCATCCTGCCTATCGTGGTTTTTCAGGAGCCACCCGGGCCACTCCCAGCCACAGGCCCCAAACACAAACCACGGCCCTTTTCCCTGGCAAACAAAACTAACCCCCCCCTTCTGGCTGGCAGATTGCAGGAGCACTTCCCTTTCTGTCAAACCACCCGGCTCGGCACTGGGCCACCTTTCATCTGGGAACCATCCTGCGTACCGTGGATTTTCAGGAGCCAGCTGGCCACTCCCAGCCACAGGCCCCCAAACAAAAACCACGGCCCTTTCCCCTGGAAAAAAAACTGAGATGCCCCTCTTCTGGATGGTAGATGGCGGGAGCCACTTTGTACTATCAAACCAGTCCGACTTGGTGCGTCTGCCGCCTTTCATCTGGGAACCATCATGCGTATCGTGGATTTTCAGGAGCCAGCCGGCCACTCCAGCCACGGCCCCCCAAACACAAACCTCCGGCCCTTTTCCCTGGCAAACAAAACTCACCCGCCCCGCTTCTGGCTGGTAGATAACAGGAGCCACTTGGTGTTATCAAACCAGTCCGACTTGGCACTGGTGCCACCATTCATCTGGGAACCATCCTGCGTATCGTGGATTTTCAGGAGCCAGCCGGCCACTCCCAGCCACAGGCCCGAACCAAAAACTACGGCTCTTTTCCCTGGAAACAAAAATCAACCGCCCAGTTCGGCTGGCAGATTGCAGGAGCCACTTGCCTCTATCAACCAGCCTGACTTGGCACTGGTGCCACCTTTCATTTTGGGAAAACCTCCTGGTATCGTGGATTTCAGGAGCCAGCCGGCCACTCCCCAAGTCCCAAACAAAACTACGGCCCTTTCCCTGGAAAAAAACAATGCCCCCCTTTTGGTGGAGATTTTCCGGGGGACTTTCTACAAAACCCGCCGGACGGCCCCGGTGCCCTTTATCTGGGAACCCCTCCTGCGATCGTGGATTTTTAGGAGCCCCGGCACCCCGCCCCGGCCCCAAAAAAACTACGGCCCTTTTTTCCCCGGAAAAAACTCCCCCCCTTTGGCTGGGAGATTGCGGGCCTTCCTCTATCAACCAGCCCGACTGGCATGGTGCCACCTTTCATTGGGGGAAACCTCTGCGTATCGGGATTTTAGGAGCCGCCGGCCCTCCCAGCCACAGGCCCCCAAAAAAACCACGGCCCTTTTCCCGGAAAAAAAACCCACCCCCTTTTTGGGTGGAGAGCAGGACCACTTCCCCTTCAAACCGCCCCCCCTTTTCACTGGGGCACCTTTATTGGGAACCCTCCGGTATCGTGGATTTTCAGGAGCCCCCGGCCCCCCCGCCGGCCCAAAAAAACCGGCCCCTTTTCCCCCGGAAAAAAATTACCCCCCCTTCTGGCTGGCAGATGCGGGGCCACTTTTTTCAAACAGCCCTTTTGGGACTGGGGCCACCTTTTACTGGGGAAAAATCCTGCTTTTCTGGTTTTCAGGAGCCCGCCGGCCACTCCCCCCCACAGGCCCCGAACAAAACCAGGCCCTTTTCCCTGGCAAAAAAAACGGGCCCCCTCCGGGGTATCGTGGATTTTCAGGAGCCAGCCGGCCCCCACCCAAAGGGCCCCGAACACAAACCCGGGCCCTTTTTCCCTGGAAGTAAAACTGACCGCCCGTCATCTGGCTGGCAGTTGAGGAGCCCTTGCCTCTATCAAACCAGCCCAACTCGGGATTTGCCCCTTTTATCTGGGAACCTCCGCGTATCCGGATTTTTCCCGGGGCCAGCCGGCCCCCCAGCCACAGGCCCCAAACACAAACCACGGCACTTTCACCTGGGAAAAAAAACTGAATGCCCCCCCTTCTGGGGGGCAAGGCGGGGGGCCACTTTGTACTATAAACCAGTCCGACTTGGTACGTTGCCGCCTTTCATTGGGAACCACCTCGATCGGGATTTTCAGGGCCAGCCGGCCCCCCCAGACAGGCCCCCCCAAAACAAACCACGGGCCCCTTTTCCCCACAAACAAACTCACCCGCCCCGCTTCTGGCTGGGAGATTTCAGGAGCCACTTCCCTCTATCAATCCCGCCCACTGACACTGTGCCACCTTTATTGGGAAACCCCCGCGTACGTGGTTTTCGGGGCCACCGGGACTCCCAGCCACAGGCCTCCGAACACAAACCACGCCCTTTTCCCTGGAAGAAAACTGACCTCCCCTCATCTGGAGAGATTGCGGGGACACTTGCCCTTCAATCCGCCCCAATCGGGATGGTCCAACCTTCACTGGGGGAAACCATCCGCGTATCCCGGGTTTTCAGGAGCCAGCCGCCCCCCCTCCCAGCCACAGGCCCCCAACCAAAACCACGGGCCTTTTTCCCCAGAAACAAAACCCCCCGCCCCGTTCTGGCCTGGCGATTGCAGGAGCCCCTTCCCCATATCAAACCACCCGATTGGCCTGGTGCCACCTTTCATCTGGGAACCCCTCCTGGTACGTGATTTTCAGGAGCCAGCCGGCCCCTCCAAGCCACAGGGCCCCAAACACAAACTCGGCCCTTTTCCCCGGGAAAAAAAACTGACCCCGCCCGTCATCGGCGGGAGAAAGCAGGAGCCACTTGGTATTATCAAACCATCCGACTCGGGGACTGGTGCCACCATTATCTGGGAACCATCCTGCGTACGTGGATTTTTCAGGAGCCAGCCCCGGGGACTCCCAGCCCCAGGCCCCCCAACACAAACCCGGCCCTTTTCCCCGCAAACAAAAATTATCCCCCCCGCTTCGCTGGGAGATTTCAGGAGCCCTTCCCCTATCAAACCAGCCCCACTCGCACTGGGGCCCTTTCATGGAACCATCCCGGACGGGATTTTCAGGGCCAGCCCCCCACTCCCACCACAGGCCCCAAACAAATACACGGCCCTTTTCCCTGGAAGTAAAACTGACCCGCCCACATCTGGGTGGGAGATTGCAGGGCCACTTCCTCTATAAACCGCCCCCAAACCCGGGACTTTGTGCCCTTTATCTGGGAACCATCCTGGTACCTGGATTTTCCCGGGCCCGCCGGCCCCTCCCGACGGCCCCCAAACACAAACCCGGCACTTTCACCCGGGAAAGAAAATGGAAACCCCTCTTCTGGAGGGCAGTGGGGGACCACTTTGTACTACAAAACCCGTCCGACTTGGGACGTCTGCCGCCTTTCACTGGGAACATCCCGCGTATCGTGGATTTTCAGGAGCCCGCCGGGCCCCTCCCAGCCCCAGGCCCCGAACCAAAAAACCCCGGCCCTTTTCCCTAGCAAAAAAAAACCACCCGCCCCGCTTCTGGCGGCAATTGCAGGACCTTTTCCCCCATCAACCAGCCCCCCACCGACATGGCCACCCCTTTTACTGGGAAACCCTCCTGCTTTTCGGGATTTTCAGGACCAGCCGGGCCACTCCCCCCACAGGCCTCCGAACACAAACCACGGCCCTTTTCCCTGGAAGTAAAACTACCTGCCCCTATCTGGCTGGGAGATTGCAGGGGAAAACTGCCCCTATCAATCCAGCCCGACTCGGGACTGGTTCCATTTTATCTGGGAACCATCCGGTTCTGGGTTTTCAGGGCCCGCCGCCCACTCCCGCCACAGGCCCCGAAAACAAACCACGGCCCTTTTCCCCAGCAAAAAAAACCACCCGCCCCGCTTCGGCTGGCAGAATTGCAGGAGGGCCCCTTCCCCATATCAAACCAGCCCGACTTGGCACTGGGGCCACCTTTATCTGGGAACCATCTGCGTATCGTGGATTTTAGGAGCCAGCCGGCCCCTCCAAGCCACAGGCCCAAAAAAAAAACTACGGGCCCCTTTTCCCCGGAAATAAAACTGCCTGCCCGTCACGGCTGGCAGAAGCAGGAGCCCCCTTGGTATTATCAAACCAGTCCGACCGGCACTGGTCCACCATTATCTGGGCCTCCTGCTTTCGTGGATTTTCAAGCCAGCCGGGCACTCCCCCACAGGCCCCCGAACACAAACCACGGCCCTTTTCCCTGGCAAAAAAAACTTCCCCCCCGCTTTGTGGGAGTTGCAGGAGCCCCCTTCCCCTATAAAACCCGCCCCCCCTGACACTGGTGCCACCTTTCTTTTGGGAACCTCCTGGTATGTGGGGTTTTCAGGGCCGCCCCCCACTCCCCCCCACAGGCCCCAAAAAAATACTACGGCCTTTTCCTGGAATAAAACTGACCCCCCCATCTTCGGTGGCAGATAGGGGAACCCTTGGCTCTCTCAAAGCAGCCCAATTTGGGACTGGTGCCACCATTCTTGGGGAACCATCCGCGTATCGTGGGTTTTTTTAGGAGCCAGCCGGCCATCCCCGAACAGGCCCCCCAACACAAAACCCCGGCCCCTTTTGCTGCATACAAAATACCTCTCCCGCTTCTGGCGGCAGATTGCGGAGCCCCCTTTCCTCTATCAAACCAGCCCGGCTCGGCACTGGTGCCCCCTTTCATCTGGGAAACCCTCCGCGTACCGTGGTTTTTAGGACCAGCCGGCCCCTCCCACCATTGGGCCCCCCCAAAAAAAACCACGCACTTTCCCCCGGAAAAAAAATGAGATCCCCTCTTCTGGATGGTAGATGGCGGGGGGCCACTTTGTACTATCAAACCGTCCGACGGGCACGTGGGCCCCCCTTTATCTGGGAACCACCCGCTTGTGGATTTTCAGGAGCCACCGGGCCCCCCAGCCACAGGCCCCGAACACAAACTCGGCCTTTTCCCCGGAAAAAAAAAATTCAACCACCCCGCTTTGGCTGGCAGATTGCAGGAGCCCTTGCCCTATCAATCCACCCGACTCCGGCACTGGTGCCCCCTTTCATCTGGAGCCATCCTGCGTATCTGGTTTTCAGGAGCCAGCCGGCCACCCCAGCCACAGGGCCTCCGAACACAAAAACCACGGGGCCCCTTTTTCCCCGGAAGTAAAATGACCTGCCCGTAAATTTTGGGTGGCGATTGCAGGAGACACTTCCCTATAATCCAGCCCGCTCGGCACTGGTGCCCCCCTTCACTGGGAACCATCCTGCCCTATCGTGGATTTTCAGGAGCCGCCTCCACTCCCAGCCACAGGGCCCCAAAGAAATACTACGGCCCTTTTTCCCCCCGGTTGTAAAACGACCTGCCCTCTTGGCTGGCAGATTGCAGGGACCTTGCCCTTCAAACCAGCCCGACTCGGGCACTGGTGCCACCTTTCATTTGGGGAAACCTTTCCTGCGTATCGTGGTTTTCAGGAGCCACCGGCCACTCCCACCACAGGCCCCCGAACACAAACCCCGGGCCCCTTTCCCTAGCAAAAAAAAACTACCCTCCCGCTTCTGGCTGGCAGATAGCGGAGCCCCTTCCCCCCTACAAACCACCCGGTTCGGCACTGGTTTCCACCTTTCATCTGGGAACCACCTGCGTATCTGGATTTTCAGGGCCAGCCGGCCACCCCAGCCATAGGCCCCCAAACACAAAACCC
>NW_026993656.1:0-11052 GCF_028769735.1 Zonotrichia leucophrys gambelii
TCTTCCCTTCGAAGCGCCGCACTCTCCGTGCGGAGGCGAAGAACGCTTTCATTCCGCAAAGCATTGTGCCGGTCACAGTGCACTCCAGTGCGGCGGCTCTGCCGGAAATGGGCCGGACCGGCTCTAGCTCCGGGGACATCCGTACCTTCTTCTTTGGGTTTTGTGGTCTACATCATTGCAAAAAACTTTCACTATGTCTGGCAAGGAGAAACTGTGCCGCACAAAAACATCTCCCTCGTGTTACATGGTTGCAGAGAGGTTTGCAGAGTGTTTTGCAAGAAGAAAACAAAGTTGTCCAAACACCTTCCAACGAATGTTCATGTGTTTGGAAAAGGTAGAGCTGGTAAGGTATGTTTTCTACAGTTTGCAAGCTGCGCACACAATCCTAGTGTTGTGCAGCTTCATCTTCACCTTTCCGAAGCAGCCGCATCTCCGCTGCCAGCGAAGAAGCGGCTTCTTGCGCAAAGGCGATTGTGCCGGTCACAGTGTCCTCCAGTGCGGCGCTTCTGCCGACATGTGCCCGGACCGGCGCTTGCTCCGGGACATCCGTACCTTCTTCTTTCGGGCTTTTGTGGTCTCATCATTGCCAAAAAACTTTCACTATGTCTGGCAAGGAGAAACTGTGCCTGCACAGAAAACATCTCCCACCGTGTTGTACATGTTGCAGAGAGGTTTGCAGAGTGTTTTGCAAAAGAAAAACAAAGTTGTCCAACACCTTCCAACCGAATGTTCATTGTTTGGTTTGGAAAAGTAGGTGGTAGTACTGTTTTCTATCATTTCAAGCGCGCCACAATCCTATGTTGCGCTTCATTCTTCACCTTCCGACAGCCCACTCTCCACGCCGAGGCGAAGAAGCGCTTCTCGCGAAGGCGTTGTCGCAAGTGCACCATCGGCGCTTCTCGAAATGTGCCCGGGCCGGCTTACTCCGGACTCCGTACTTCTTCTTTACTTTGTGGTCTACACTGCAAAAACTTCCAATCTGGCAAGAGAAACTGTGCGCACAGAAAACATCTCCATCTGTTTACATGTGCAGAATTTGCGAGTGTTTTGCAGAAGAAAAACAAGTTGTCCAAACACCTTCCACCGAATGTTCAGGTTTAAAAGTAGAGTGGGTAAGTACTGTTTTCTTCATTTGCAACTCACACAACCAGTGTGTGCACTTCATCTTCACCTTTCCGAACAGCCGACTCTCCAGCGCCGGAGCGAAAGGCTTCTTCGCGCAAAGGCTGGCCGTCACAGTGCACTCCATGCGCGGCTTCCCGAAATGGCCCGACCGCGCTTACTCCGGACATCCGTACCTTCTTCTTGGGCTTTGTGTCTACATCATGCAAAAAACATTCACTATGTCTGCAAGGAGAAACTGGCCTCACAAAACACTCCCATTGTTTACATGTTGCAGATTTGAGAGTTTTTGCAAGAAAACAAAGTTGTCAAACCCTCAACATTTCAGGTTTAAAAAAGTAGGAGTGCGTAAGTATGTTTCTATCATTTGCAAGCGGACACAATCCTAGTGTGTCAGCTTCATTCTTCACCTTTCCAAGCACCACCTCCGCTCCGGAGCGAAGAAGGCTTCTCGCGCAAAGGCATGTGCGTCACAGGCACCCATGGGGCTTCTGCGAAAGGCCCGGACCGGCGCTTAGCTCCGGACATCCGACCTTCTCTTGGGCTTTTGTGTCTACATCATTGCAAAAAACTATCAATGTGGAAGAAAACTGTCCTGCACAGAACACCCCATCTGTTTACAGTGCAGAGAGTTTGCAGTGTTTTCAAGAAAAACAAAGTTTCCAAACACCTCCAACCGATTATGTTGAAAAGTAGAGTGGGTTTTCTACATTGCAAGCTGCCACAACTAGTTGTGCACTCATTCTTCACCTTTCCGAGCAGCCGCACCTCCGTGCCGGAGCGAAAAGCCTTCTCGCGCAAAGGCGATTGTGCCGGTCACAGTGCACTCCATCGGGCTTCTGCCGAAAGTGCCCGGACCGGCCTTAGCCCGGGACCCGTACCTTCTCTTTCGCTTTTGTGTCTACATCATTCAAAACTTCCACTATTCTGCAAGGAAAACTGTCCTGCCAAAAACATCTCATCGTGTTACATGTTTGGAAAAGGTAGGAGTGTGGTAAGGTACTGTTTTCTATCAGTTTGCAAGCTGCGCACACAATCCTAGTGTTGTGCAGCTTCATTCTTCACCTTTCCGAAGCAGCCGCACTCTCCGGCTTCCGGAGGCGAAGAAGCGGCTTCTTCGCGCAAAGGCGATTGTGCCGGTCACAGTGCACTCCAGTGCGGCGGCTTCTGCCGAAATGTGCCCGGGACCGGCGCTTAGCTCCGGGGACATCCGTACCTTCTTCTTTCGGGACTTTTGTGGTCTACATCATTGCAAAAAACTTTTCCACTATGTCTGGCAAGGAGAAACTGTGCCTGCACAGAAAACATCTCCCATCGTGTTGTACATGTTGCAGAGAGGTTTGCAGAGTGTTTTGCAAGAAGAAAAACAAAGTTGTCCAAAACACCTTTCCACCGAATGTCAGGTTAAAGTAGGAGGAGGACTGTTTCTTGTTTGCAAGCTGCACACAATCCAGTGTGGCAGCTTCATTCTCACCTTTCAAGCAGCCGCATCCTGGAGGCGAAGGGCTTCTTCCGCAAAGGCATTCCGTCACATGCCCGGGCTTCTCCAAAGCCGCCGGGTTGTCCGTGACAGGTTTCGGTTTTGGAGCACAATTGCAAAAACTTTCACATGTCGGAAAGAGTGCAAAATCTCCCTGTTTACATGTTGCAGAGAGTTGCAGGTGTTTTCAAAAAAACGCTGCCAACCCCTCACGAAGTAGTTTGGAAAGGGATGTGGGTAAGATGTTTTCATCAGTGCAGCTCGCCAAATCCGGTGGCAGCTTCCTCACCTTCCACCCGACTTCGGCGAAGCAAAATTTCCGTGGCAATCGTCATGCACGCATCCCGCTTGCATTGCCCGGGAGGCTTAAGCGGGAACCGTCCTCTCTTTCGACTTGTTCATTGAAAATTTCACTTGCGGAAGGAGTTCCTACAGAAAACTCCCATCCTGTTGTCATGTTCAGAGTTTCGGGGTTTGCAAAAACAAGGCAAAACCTCTCCGAAGTCATTGTTGGAAGGTAAGTGGTAAGTGTTTTCTCATTTGCAGCGGACCACCTAGTGTCGTCATCTACCTTTCGACCTCCCCTGTGCAAAAACGTTCTTGCGCAAGGGAATGTGCCTCACAGAACTCCACGCGGTTTCGCGAGGCGCGGTTCCGGACACGTTCCTCTCTGACTTGTTCTCATCTTGAAAAAATCCTAGTCGGAGAACTGTCTGCACGAAAACACTATGTTGTACATTTCAAGTTTCGATTTTGCAAAAACGAGTCAAAACCTTCTCGGAAGGTTGGAGCGGTAAGTGTAGTAGGGCTTTTCAAATGAGCCGGACCGGCCTAGTCGGACTTCTCCTTCTCTTTCCGGAGCTTCTGGTCTCATCATGCAAAAAACATCACTTTCTTGGCAAAGAAATGTGCCTGCACAGAAAACATCCCCATCGGTGCTTGCGAATTTGCCGAGGTTTCGCAAGAAAAACAGTTGTTCAAAACCTTTCCACGAATGTTCATTTGGAAAAAGTAGAGTCGGTAAGGACGTTCTTGCATTGCAAGAACACATCCAGTGTTGTCAGCTTCATTTCCTTTCGAAGAGGACACCGAGCGGCAAAACACCTTCTCCGAAGTATTGTGCGGTAAGTGCTCAGTGCTGTTCTCCAATGTTGCCGGACCGACCTTAGTTGGGCGCTCTCTTCTTCCTTTCGGGCTTTTGCTCGATTGCAAAATCCTTTCGCAAGGAGAAATGTGCCTGCCAGGAACACTCCATGGGTGTTCTTGCGAAAGGTTTGCAGAGTTTGCAGAGAAAAACAGTTGTCCAAACCTTCCCCGAATTTTTGTTTTAAAAAATAGTGATGCGGAAGGAAACTTTTCTCTCATTGAAAACTCCCATCAATCTATGTTTGCAGCATTCTAGTTTCGAAGAGCCGACACACGGTTGCCAAGGGAAAACGGCTTCTCGGCAATGGGTGGGGGTGGTGTAAGGTGCGGTTTCGATTGCAGCGCGAACCTGTTGCGCTTCATCTCACCTGGACACCGCCTCTCCACTGCCGGGCGATAAGGGCTTCTTCGAGGATTTGGGTCACATATTGCAAAAAAATTGCCGTTCTGGCAAGAAAATGTGCCGACGAACTCTCCAATCGTCTGTCTTTTGAGATTTTGGACTTTGCAAAAATTTCAAACAACAGCGTGAAACCTTCCACGAAATTCATTGTTGTGAAAGTTGAGGGGTTAGGATGTTTTCAACAATCAAAGTTCCAAACACCTCATCTGGAGTTCATTTTTGAAAGTGAGCGTCGATCTTTTCTCGGATGCAAGAGCGCTTCTCACATCTTTTTGCGCTAAGGCTTTTCCGACAGGCACTCTCGGCTGCGGCCGAAATGGCCGCTCGCGCAAGCTCCGGGGCACCGTACTCCTTCGGGCTTTTTGCAAATATTGCAACCTTTTCCGATGTCCTTGCAGGGACTTGTGGGCACAAAAAACCATCTGTTCACATGTTGCAGGAGGTGAAATGTTGCCAAAAAAATTCCAAAACCTTCTACATTTTCATGGTTTGGAAAAGGTTTTGTGAGAAGAAGTTTCCAAAACACTTGCAACCGATCATTCTTGGAAAGTGAGTTCTTACCTTTCCGATTGCAGCCGCCTCATCAGCACCGGAGGTGAGAAGCGCTTCTTCCCAAGCTTGTCCGGCACGCACTCCCAGCGCCGGTGCCGAAATGGCCCGACCGGCGCTAGCTCGGGGACTCACTACTTCCTCTTCGGGGCTTTTTGTCAATTTGCAAAAAACCGTCCTCTAGTCCGGGAATGGAAACCTTTTCTTTGGGCTTCAGGAAAAATCCACTTTCACATGTTGCAAGGAGATTGCATTTTGCAAGAAAAACCAAAGTTGTCCTAACACTCTACGCGAATGTTATGTGTGAAAAAAAAGGAGTTGAAGTACGTTTTCATCAGTTTGTATGCAAAACAGTGTTGTGACTTTTTCTTCACCTTTCGAAGCGCGCACACTCCTGTGGGGAAGCGTCTTCTTCCCAAAGGCGATGTGCCGGTCACTTGCCTCAGGCGGCGGCTTTGCGAAAGGCTGACCGCCAGTCCGGATCCGACTTCTCTTGGACTTGTGCACCCATGCAAAAACTTTCCATATTCTGCAGGGATTTTGTGGCTCACAGAAAACATTCCATCTGTTGTCAGTTGCAGAAGTTTGCAGATGTTGCAAGAAAAAAACAAGTGTTCAAAACACCTTCAAGATTGCAGTGTTTGGAAAAGGAAAAGTGACCTTAAACTTCACAGTTTCAAGTGGACAATATAGTGTGTGAGTTTTCTTCACTTTCGAAGGCGCCCACCTTCGTGTGCCGGCAACGCTTCTCCGCAAACGGCATTGCGTCCAGGCACAAGCGGCTTCTGCCAAATGGCCGGACCGGCCAGCTCGGGGAATCCGTCCGCTTCTTCGGGAAATTGTGGCACCGTTGCAAAACTTTCCACTGTCTGCAAGGGAACTTGCTGGCAAAACATCAAAAAACTTTCACATGTGCAGGAGGTGAAGTGTTTTGCAAGAAAAACCCAAGTTGTCCAACACTTCAGAATGTTCAGTGTTTGGAAAAGAAGAGAGAAGGTTACCTTTTCTATCCGAATTGCAAGCTGGCAAAACTAGGTGTGTGAGTTTTCATCATTTCCAAGCGCCGCACTTCCGCTCCGGAGGAGCGCTTCTTCTCACTTTCCGAAGGCACCCAGTGCGCCGGTTCTGCCGGAAGGGCAGGACGGCCTTGCTCCGGACATCCGTCCTCTCTGGACTTTTTGGTCGACTTCTTGCAAACTCCACTGCTGGCAGGGAACTGGCCTGACAACATCTCTTCGTTTTGTACATTTGCAAAAAGTTTCATGTTTTGCAAGAGAAAACTAGTGCCAAAAACACCTCCACAATGTTCATGTTGAAAAGGTGGAGTGTTTAAGGAAGTTTCACAGTTTCCAACCCCCAACAAGTTGTGTTAAGTTACTTCCGAAGGCGCTTCACAGTTGGAGCGGCGCTCTTCGCAAGGTTGTGCGTTCACTTCACTCCAGTGCGGCGGCTTCTGCCGAAAGGCCCGAAGGACCGCGCTTGCACAGGGATTCCGGTCCTGTTGACTTTTGGGTCTCTCTGCAAAATTCCACAGCTGCAGGGAAACTTCGGAACGAAAACTCTCCTCTGTTGTCATGTTCGCAGAGGTTGCAAAGTTTTCGCACGAAGGAGAAAACAGCTGCCAAAACACCTCAACGATGTTTCATGTTTGGAGAGGTAGGATGCGGAAAAGACTATTCTCAAATTCCAACTGCCATTTAAAGGTGGTGTGCGTATCTTCTTTCAACCATTTCAGCTGCCGGAGCAAAGTGGCTCTTGCTCAACCTGTCCGCACAGGCACCTCCATGCGGGGCGCGAAGGCCCTGGACCGGCGTTGTCCGGGACACCGTCCACTTCTTTGGGGCTTTGCCAATATTGCCAAAAAAATTCCTATGTGGCAGGATCCACCTTCTCTCGAATTTTTCCCATCTGTTGAATTTGCAATGTTTGCAGAGATTGCAAAAGAAAAACATTCCATAACACTTCAGGATGTTCATGTGTTTTGGAAGAAGATAAGAAGTTTCCTAATTCAGCTCGCACCAATTAGTGTTGTGAAATATCTTAGCTTCCGACACCACTTCAAGCTGCCGAGCAAAACGCTTTTGGCAAGCTTTTCCTCCACCCGGGGGGCTTCTCCGAAGCAGGGCCGCCTTCTCCGGGGCATCGTGCCTCTTCTTCGGGCAATGGTGGTCCCATCATGCAAAAACTCCATGCGGCGCAAATGTGCCCGGGACGGTATCGGAAACTCCCATCTTTTGATGTTTTGGCAGAAGTTTGCCAATGTTTTGCAAGAGAAAAACAAGTGCCACACTCAACCAATTCCATGTGTTTAAAGTTGAGGAGGTTGAGGATGTTTTCAAAGAAAACAAGTGCCAAACATCCTACGTTGCTTCATTTTATGAGTGAAGACGTCTTCAGTGTGAGGCGAAGAACGCTTTTGCGCAAGCGATTTGCCGTCACATCATCCATGCGGCGGTCGAAAGGCCCGACCGCGCTTAGCCGGGGAAACGACTCTTCAGGGATTTTGTGTCTCACATGCAAAACTTTCACAGCTGCAGCGAAAATGGCCTGCCGGGAAAACGCTCTCGTGACATCTTGCGGAGTTTTCAGGGTTTTGAGAGAAAAACAATTGCAAAAACTTTCCAACCGAATGTCATGGTTGGAAAAGGTAGGAGACGTAGTACTGTTTCATCAGTTGCAAAGTTGCACAATCTAGTGTTTGCAAAATCTTCACTTTCCAAACACCCACCCAGTCGGTGAAAAGGTTTGCGAAGGATGTCCGTCACAGTGCACTCCATGCGCATCCTGCGATGTGCCGACTCCTTACCTCCGGCACCGTACCTTCTTCTTGGGATTGGGTTCTCCACAAAGGCAATACGTTCCACATGTCTGGCGGGACTGTTGCCTGCACGACCTCCATCCGGTTGACTTCAGAGGTTTTCAGGGTTTTGAGAGAAAACAAATTGCCAAAAACACCCTATTCGAAGAACTGTGTAAAACTTCCACATGTCTGGCAAGAGAAACTGTGCTGCACAGAAAACATCTCCATGTTTACAGTTGCAGAGAGTTTGCAGAGTGTTTGCAGAAGAAACAAAGTGTCCAAACCCTTCCACCGAATGTTATGTTTTGGAAAAGTAGAGTGGTAAGGTATGTTTCTATCAGTTTGCAAGCTGCGCACACAATCCTAGTGTTGTGCAGCTTCATTCTTCACCTTTCCGAAGCAGCCGCACTCTCCGCTGCCGGAGGCGAAGAACGGCTTTCGCGCAAAGGCGATTGTGCCGTCACAGTGCACTCCAGTGCGGCGGCTTCTGCCGAAATGGCCCGGACCGCGCTTAGTCCGGGGACATCCGTACTTCTCTTTCGGACTTTTGTGGTCTACATCATTGCAAAAAACTTTCACTATTCTGGCAAGGAGAAACTGTGCTGCACAGAAAACATCTCCCATCGTTGTACATGTTGCAGAGAGGTTTGCAGAGTGTTTTGCAAGAAGAAAAACAAAGTTGTCCAAAACACCTTCCAACCGAATGTTCATGTGTTTGAAAGGCAGGAGGGGGTAAGGTACTGTTTTCTATCAGTTTGCAAGCTGCGCACACAATCCTAGTGTTGTGCAGCTTCATTCTTCACCTTTCCGAAGCAGCCGCCTCTCCGCTGCCGAGGCGAAGAACGGCTTCTTCGCGCAAGGCGATTGTGCGGTCACAGTGCACTCCAGTGCGGCGCTTCTGCCGAAATGTGCCGGGACGGCGCTTAGCTCCGGGGACATCCGTACTTCTTCTTTGGGACTTTTGTGGTCTACATCATTGCAAAAAACTTTCCACTATGTCTGGCAAGGAGAAACTGTGCCTGCACAGAAAACATCTCCCATCTTGTTGTACATGTTGCAGAGAGGTTTGCAGAGTGTTTGCAAGAAGAAAAACAAAGTTGTCCAAAACACCTTCCAACCGAATGTTCATGTGTTTGGAAAGGTAGGAGTGCGTAAGGTACTGTTTTCTATCAGTTGCAAGCTGCGCACACAATCCTAGTGTTGTGCAGCTTCATTCTTCACCTTTCCGAAGCAGCCGCACTCTCCGCTGCCGGAGGCGAGAAGCGCTTCTTCGCGCAAAGGCGATTGTGCCGTCACAGTGCACTCCAGTGCGGCGGCTTCTGCCGAAATGGCCGGGACCGGCGCTTAGCTCGGACATCCGTACCTTCTTCTTGGACTTGTGGTTCATCATGCAAAAACTTCCACTATGTCTGGCAAGGAAAACTGTGCCTGACAGAAAACATCTCCCATTGTTGTACATGTTGCAGGAGGTTTGCAGATGTTTTGCAGAAGAAAAACAAAGTTGTCCAAAACACCTTCAACCGAATGTTCATGTGTTTGGAAAAGGTAGATGGGTAAGTACGTTTCTATCATTGCAAGCGCGCACAAATCTAGTGTTGTGAGCTTCATTCTCACCTTTCCGAAGCAGCCGCACTCTCCAGCTGCCGGAGGCGAAGAAGCGGCTTCTTCGCGCAAAGGCGATTGTGCCGGTCACAGTGCACTCCAGTGCGGCGGCTTCTGCCGAAATGTGCCGGGACCGGCGCGTAGCTCCGGGGACATCCGTACCTTCTTCTTTCGGACTTTTGTGGTCTACATCATTGCAAAAAACTTTCCACTATGTCTGGCAAGGAGAAACTGTGCCTGCACAGAAAACATCTCCCATCGTGTTGTACATGTTGCAGAGAGGTTTGCAGAGTGTTTTGCAAGAAGAAAAACAAAGTTTCCAAAACACCTTCCAACCAATGTTCATGTGTTTGGAAAAGGTAGGAGTGCGGTAAGGTACTGTTTTCTATCAGTTTGCAAGCTGCGCACACAATCCTAGTGTTGTGCAGCTTCATTCTTCACCTTTCCGAAGCAGCCGCACTCTCCAGCTGCCGGAGGCGAAGAAGCGGCTTCTTCGCGCAAAGGCGATTGTGCCGGTCACAGTGCACTCCAGTGCGGCGGCTTCTGCCGAAATGTGCCCGGGACCGGCGCTTAGCTCCGGGGACATCCGTACCTTCTTCTTTCGGGACTTTTGTGGTCTACATCATTGCAAAAAACTATTCCACTATGTCTGGCAAGGAGAAACTGTGCCTGCACAGAAAACACTCCCATCGTGTTGTACATGTTGCAGAGAGGTTTGCAGAGTGTTTTGCAAGAAGAAAAACAAAGTTGTCCAAAACACCTTCCAACCGAATGTTCATGTGTTTGGAAAAGTAGGAGTGCGGTAAGGTACTGTTTTCTATCAGTTTGCAAGCTGCGCACACAATCCTAGTGTTGTGCAGCTTCATTCTTCACCTTTCCGAAGCAGCCGCACTCTCCGGCTGCCGGAGGCGAAGAAGCGGCTTCTTCGCGCAAAGGCGATTGTGCCGGTCACAGTGCACTCCAGTGCGGCGGCTTCTGCCGAAATGGGCCCGGGACCGGCGCTTAGCTCCGGGGACATCCGTACCTTCTTCTTTCGGGACTTTTGTGGTCTACATCATTGCAAAAACTTCACTATGTTGGCAAGGAGAAACTGTGCCTGCACAGAAACATCTCCATCGTGTTGTAATGTTGCAGAGAGGTTTGCAGAGTGTTTGCAAGAAGAAAAACAAAGTTGTCCAAACACCTCCAACGAATGTTCATGTGTTTAAAAGGTAGGAGTGGTAAGGTACTGTTTTCTATCAGTTTGCAAGCTGCGCACACAATCTAGTGTTGTGCAGCTTCATTCTTCACCTTCCGAAGCGCCGCACTCTCCGGTGCCGAGGCGAAGAAGCGGCTTCTTCGCGCAAGGCGATTGTGCGGTCACAGTGCACTCCAGTGCGGCGGCTACAATGTTCATGTGTTTGGAAAAGGTAGGAGTGCGGTAAGGTACTGTTTTCTATCAGTTTGCAAGCTGCGCACACAATCCTAGTGTTGTGCAGCTTCATTCTTCACCTTTCCGAAGCAGCCGCACTCTCCAGCTGCCGGAGGCGAAGAACGGCTTCTTCGCGCAAAGGCGAATTTTGCCGGGCCACAGTGCACTCCAGTGGGGGCGGCTTTCCCGCCGAAATGTCCCGGGACCGGCGCTTTGCTCCGGGGGCCCCGTACCTTCCTTTCTTTCGGGGCTTTTGTGGTCACACATTGGGAAAAAAATTTTTCCCCTATGTCTGGCAAGGAGAAACTTTTGCCTGCACAGAAAACATCTCCCATCGGTTTTTTGTACATGTTGCAGAGAGGTTTTGCAGAGTGTTTTGGGAAGAAGAAAAACAAAATTGTCCAAAAAACCTTCCCCAAACCCAATGTTCATGTGTTTGGAAAAGGAAAAGGGGTGGGTAAAAGGGACTGTTTTCTATCAGTTTGCAAGCTGGGGGCCCCACAATCCCCCCTGTTGTGCAGCTTCATTCTTTACCTTTC